>NC_134357.1:138857555-139157555 GCF_048569485.1 Anomaloglossus baeobatrachus | reverse complement strand
TGAAAACATTATACGCCTTTGGAAATTGCTGACACAAGCCAAAAATAAAAAAAACTTTATTTCTCCAAAATCCACTTTTTCCACCACTAAACTAATAATAAGGCCATGTGCGCACTGAGTAGATGAGTTTCTTAAGCAAAATCCGCACCCTCTGGCAAAATTCCGCACCTGCGGCAAAAATCTGCACCCAAAATCCGCATGCGGATTACCGTGGTTTTGGTTCGGTTTTGGTGCGAATTTTCCACGATTTTGTCCCTGCGGTTTTTAACCATTTATCAATGGCAACTGCAGAAAAGAAGTGACATGCGGCTTCTTTTTGCTGCAGAAATTCTGCAGGAAAACCTGTAGGAAAAAAAAATGCAGTGTGCGCACAGCATCTTGGATTTCTCATAGATTTTGCTGGGGAAGGACTGCATGAACATTATGAACCAAAAATCGCGGCAAAAAACGCAGTGTGGGCACAGCGCCTTAAACTGGAAAAGTTTGATATCTACGCCATTGTAGTGACCTGAAGAATCCTGTCGATAGGTTATTTTCTTACACAATGAAAAATCAAAACCTAAAAAACAATGTCAGAATAAAGGGGTTTTTTTTAACATTTCATGACACTTGGATTTTTTTTTCCTCTTTTCTAGCTCATTTTATGGTAAAAATTAAGAGCGTCATTGAAAAGTACAAGTTTTCCCACAAAAAAAAACAAGACTTCATAAGTCTATGTGGATGGAAAAAAAAAAGTCATGCATTTTGGAAGAAAGAGAGGAAAAAACGAAAATGAAAATTTACTAATCAATTAGATAATAATAATCTGATGTGGGACTGAGCTTTGAAGGGAACCTGTCAGCAGATTTGGGGCCTATAAGCTGCGGCCACCACCAGTGGGCTCTTATATACAGCATTCTAACATGTTGTATATAAGAGCCCAGGCCGCTGTGTGAAACATAAAAATCACTTTATAATACTTACCTAAACGGTTGGTTCGGTGCAGATGGGTCAGATGGGTATCTCCTTTTTTCGGTACTGACGCCTCCTGTTTTGGCCATCTTCGTCCTCCTTCTGAAGCCTGGGTGCATGACGCATCCTACGTCATACACACTCACCAGTCCAGCGCAGGCACACTACAATACTTTGATCTGCCCTTTGATCTGCCCTTTTTACAATACTTTGCCCAAAGTGCGCCTGCACAGAACCTCAATGCTGGCGAGTGTGAATGACGTTAGACGTGTCATGCACCCCGGCTTCAGAAGAAGGATGACAAAGATGGCCGAAAGAGGAGGCGCTGGCACTGGAGAACGGAGACGCCGATATGACCTAAGTCTACCGCAGCAACCATTTAGGTATTATAAAGTGATTTTTACGTTGTTAGAATGCTGTATATAAGAGCCCACTGGTGGTGGCTGCAGCTTATAGGCCCCAAATTTAATGACAGGTTCCCTTTAAAGTGACATGTAAACTAGAGGTGTATTGGGGTGTTCATGTACTCCAAGTACATTAGCCCACTCCCCCAATGTACTTCTAGGCTAATTTGTTTGCTGTCTCAAAGCTTGATTTCTCGTGATGGCGCATGTGACAGATATAATGTTTAATGTTATCCTATGACCTGGCAGGTGTCCTTTAGTGGATTAGAATGCATAATTGACAAATTAACCCTGACAATGCCAACACACCAATACAATTAAAAAGAAGTCTCATGTACCATGATTGCCTCAGACATGATGTCTGTCTGTCTCTAGCTCCTCCCTCCTCCTCCTCCTCCCTCCATAGATCTTAATGAGCACCAACTGTCATCTCTTATTTCAATAATGAGAAAATATTTATCCTCTGAAGACAGATTTTACAGATTTGACCCATAAATTGAGAGTGAAAGATCTATCCAGGAGGAGAAAGAATCAGATTTATCTAATTAGATGTATTACGAAGTTTCTTACTTTCATATGTGCTATTGATTTTTCTGAACAAATATGTAATCAATAGTTACTCAATGATGTGGGAATTGGATCGGTCTTCTGACCTCAGTTTTGGAAGTGGAGGTGGCCTACAGCAGTTGACTGGAGACTGAATAGAAAGATGGCTCTGCGATTTACTCAAAGCACAAAAGTTCAACAAATTGCAAAATGGGAGGTCGGGAACCTTTGTTCTCTGAACATGTGGGGGAGCCAAAGTGAACACTCCATAACCGACTAAGAGCGGAAATTACCAGGTGCTGGCAGCTGAGTCTGACTTTTAATGCTACTCATATATTAAAATGGAGGCAAAAAAAAAAATAAAACTGGAGGAAGTAACAGTTTCTTTATCCATGAATTATTTGATTGGAAGCTAATATAATTACTTCTACATTCTGCATTCCAGCAGTGTGCAACCTGACATCTGCTAAGCAGAGTCCCTCATCCGCACCATCTGTTACACTTTCCCGGTAACATCACTGTAGATAAAAGCTGCTTGTTGATACAGTGTATCCATACAGACTGTTACTGTACATAGAGATGTATATTTAGGGTAGGTGTTTCTTACTAATTGAAATGTTTACAGCATTCAATCATGATATCAATCACTATGCTTAAATTCCAAGCTTTATATCAGTTCACAATATTTAATTTTCTATTGCTATTTTTCTTCTCCAGAATTAAACAACCCAACCTCAAACTCCAAGGGAACAAAGAGAACCTTTGCAAGCCATGCCATGTAACTCAGCCGGCATCAGTCTGTGGATCTGATGGACACACGTACAGCTCCGTGGTGAGAAGTACTTTAATTTCTAGAGAGAAGAAGTGTCTGCAGTGGATATTACTGAATCAGTGAATGAATAAAGGGGATGTGAACCTTTACTCCATAGCATGTTCACCTCTAGAGTTCTGGATCAAAATGGTAGTAGTTTGGTAGGAGTCGAAGTGGGACTCTACATTAGAAATGTGAATCCAGTCCCTGACTTTAGTAGCATTTCCAGTGCGGAGGTGCACAGAACTTAGGAGAGGCGCCAAATTCATTGTGTCATGTCCTTCTTAATAAATTGGGCATCGTGTACTTGACTGGTGCAGCCAGCTTCCCATCAATCTTTATAAATTGCACTCTAATTGCTTCGTAACACCTGCTGTCACTGCAGACCTGAGATTAGTACAGAACAGGTAATCTATTATATGATCTTATAAATTCAGTATTAATGTATTAGGCTAAGGCCACACGAGCATTTAGCATCCAATGTGAGAGCATCGGATGCATTAGGCTAATAACCCATAGCTCCCGCTCTGCTGCGAGTATAAGCCATTTGTCATTATACTCTGATGCGATCCTGCAATCGGAGCACAACTGCAGAGGAGAGGGAAGAACTAATCTCCCCATCTCCTCCATTATCAGATGATGGAATTATTGCACTGCACTCTAGAGTCATCTGAGTGCAGTCCGATGTTTCACTCGCACCCATAGACTTGTATAGGTTTGAATGAAAATGGATAGGATTCCACTCGCAGCATGCTGTGATTGTTTTCTCAGTCCAATTAGGGCTGAGAAAAAAATCGCAGATGAGAACGGCCCCATAGAGTAACATGGGTTTGAGTGGAATGCAATTTTTTATCGCATTCCATTCAGTCCATTTTACTCACCGTGTGTCCTAGGCGTTTATACTATCATCAGTCCATTGACTTAATATATGTACAAACAAACTATTCTGCGTTTTTATACTTTTCAATGCAAAATTGACAAGTTTTTCATGTGTGTTTGTTATGCTTTGGCAAACATTTACATAGTATGCATTTTACCACAATATATTTAGAGCTTTTTAATATGGGGATCCACATAAGGCACGCAATCTTAGTGGTTCACAGTGAAGAGGTGGACATGTATCTTTAAAGGGGTACTCTAGGGAGGTAAAAAAAAAAAGCTCAACAGGGTGGTGTGATAGGGCCGTGGCAGCCAGCTCCATGCTCTTCTTACCTGCCACGCCTCCTGCCACCCCCCCTGTTCTCAGACTGGATAGAAGCAAGTATCAGGGGGTGTGGCAGGTAAGAAAAGGGCTGAGAGATTTTTAGAGAACAGATCTCAACTGATCTAAAAGGGATCATATATCCTAGCTATGTACGTTATCATGTTTTTAAATTTGCAAAAACCCTTTTAAATCTAGGCAGCAAAATGAGGCTGTTTGTTTCTATATCTATTTAGTGTAACTGAAGTTGACAGTGATTGCACTGGCTTTTCTCCACCAAGGATGGAGCCACCAATAGAGCACATATTTAAGAAACTACCTACCTAGGTCAAAAGGATTGTGATAGGAATCTATTTAATGTGCATTCAAAAGAGGAGTTGCTTTCAGTACCCATTACGGTAAATACTTAAAAGTATTATGGTCTGGGAAGCACATTTACATGAGTGCAAATATTACTATATATATATCTAATCATTCTGATTTTACGCACAGTAATGGCAACATTTTGCGTGGTTCCATATACATGCTAAAATGTGTGTAAACTGCTATTGTTACCAGTAGTATTTCCACCAGTGACTGTGATGATATTGTACAGCTCTGGACCTTCTGGGAGTGGTATTGAAATATATACGACCAATTACTGGTTCAAAAGGAAGTCAGGTTGTGTGAAATCGCTGCCGGCAAGTTCCTGCATTTCTCTGTAGGGATCGGCACTACAGCCCTCTGATCATGATTCTTTCTCCCTTTATTAGTGTAAACTGGAACAGCAGGCATGTCTTAGTAGCAAACAACTGACTGTTAGATGCCAAGGCTCGTGCCCGTGCCCAACAGAAAACACTCCTACAACAACCACCTCCACCACTGTGGACACCAGCAAACAAGGTGAAGATATTCTGCTACAAATTGATTTCTCTGGTTATTTGTAATAACTGCACTGTAGACACAGAAGCACAGCTATTTCAGTAAAACAAAAGCAAGCAAAACAAGCGCTGACTGTAATTGTAGTAGTCAAGATAGAAAGCAACTAGTATGGTGGAAGGCAAGCGGTTTAGTTGGAGCATTACAAAACATATGAAGATTGGAGCAGGGATTAGTAGAAAGAGGAACGTTACAAGATCAAGTGACTACATTAAAGGGAACCTGTCAGGTGCAATATGCATCCAGACCCACGAGCAGTTCTGGGTGCATATTGCTAATCCCTGCCTAACTGTCCCTGTATACACTAGCATAGATAAAGAGATCTTTAGAAAAAGTATTTATAAAGATCCTTTATGATATGCTAATGAGAGCAGGGACTAGTCGCAAGGGCGTTAGGTCCTGCGCTCATTCCGACCTCTTAGCATGTTAGCACGCCCACAGGGCGTTATTATAATATTTATATAATTATTATAGTTATTATAATAGTTTTTGAAAAAAACACGTCATATGAATGCGAGGCAAGAAAAATATCGCACACTCGCATGACATCTGGAATACCAAATGGATTTCACTTGTCCAACTTTTCTAGATGAAAATCGGAGTGATGTTATATACGCATTAAGGAACCCTTAATGAGATTTCCTCAGAGTAATCTTTTTTTAAGCTAAACAAGCCCATATTTTCCAACCTCTCATCATATAGAAGCCCTTCCATTCCTTGTAGTAGTCTAGTTACCCACCTTTGAACTGACTTCTAACTACTGAATATCATTTATAAACTGTGGAGCCCAAAACTGGATCCCATAGTCTAGATATGGCCTGACAAGTGATTCATAGTGGGGTAACAATAGACTGATTTTCGAAAATTGTCTTTTTGTTTACAGTATCCACTTGATACAAATGCCAAACATGCATATTAAAACTAAGTTGTTCCACTGCTTGTTTTCTTTAAAGCGTTAACCTATGCCATGCATGGAGTTAATAAAGCTTGGAAACTCTCCATTCAAAAATGGTAAAATCTGTAAAGCCTCTCTTTTCTTCATCTTACTGCACTCATCTGCCATAACCCAGATATGTTCTATAGTAGAGGTCCCCAACTTTTCTGACCTCGAGAGCCACATTCAGTTCTGAGACGGTCGCGAGCCACATCCAGCTCATGCCCTCTCACAGTAGTGACACCCAGAGCCCCCATTACAGGTATAAAGACAGCCAAAGTACACCAAGATCCAAGGATTCCCACAAAACCGCAACTCAGTATATTCACAACAAGCATTCTCACCATTGCATCCAGCTTCAAACACCTCTTCTGACATCTTGTCTCCAGCCTACTATACTTAAATTATCTCTAAGCCCCCAAGGCCCGTGTCTTAGCATCCAGATCTGCTCTCCTATGCTGAGCTGCTCACATAATTGGAGACATGCTCTTCATAGCTGTTTGCTAGATCAGGTGCTTATGCAAGAAAATAGCAGACAGTTGCGAGCCACACTTCATGGGCCTGTGAACAACATGCGGGTCCAGAGGCACAGACTAGGGACCCCTATTCTATAGGATTCATGTTTTCTTTTCTGCCTGCTAATTTTTGGTCTTTTTAGTAGGATGGCAAAGAGCCCTATAAACACAGTGGATGTTTTGTTTTGCAGCCCACCCAAGAACATGTTATAGTTATGTATTTAATTATTGTTTTAAGATTACATGTGAGGTATCATGTTAATGTTTTATATTTCTGCCTACTTCAGGAGAAACCTGCACTGGCCAGGATTTAGCGGATCTTGGTGACCGTTTGCGGGATTGGTTCCAGCTGCTTCATGAGAATTCTAAGCAGAATAACACAGCAAATCCAGGAGTAAAACAAGTGAATGGTACGTTAATCATTCTAGATTCACGGTCAACACTGTCTAAATTGGAATATCAGTAGGATAATGCTAAATAATATTCAGAGCCATATTTCATTCATAACCATGGGAGTGTCAGTGCCATGGGTGAGGCTTTTAGGCAGTCAATTATTCTCCAACCCAACATTTCCTTCCCTGACTTTCTATTGGATCTGGGGTCTTTTTGGGAAGAGAGATATGAAATATGAGATAAGATCAGACAGGAGCTTTGAATTTCGTTTGTGGAGAGTAAGTAAATGAGATCAGACTAGGACCATTAGATATAATGTGTACATGGGAATATGGAGGGTGGATCTGATCATCGTAGTAGCATTTAATTTGATATGGTAAATGAAAAGTAATGTGTCATCAGAAAATGAAACATATTGTTTAAATCAGGATTTTTTATATTTTTTTTCCTTAGCACTATATACTGTATTTAAGGAAAAATAACAAATCATGCAACGATCATACTGGCCACTAGGCTTTTTTTTAAACTCCTACTTATGGTATGGACATTAATAGCAATTGACTGACTTAGACCCTGCTGACTTGTAATGAAAAATGTAATGAGCATTCCCTAATCTGGGCATTGTGAAGGAAGGGGGAGTAGGGGAATTGTAATATTACCTTTTGCGAATGGTGGATCTTGTGGTATATACTTTATACAACGTGTGCAGAATTATTAGTCAAGTTGTATTTTAGAGGGGTTTTTTTATTATTCATTAGCAACTATGTTCTCAATCAACCGAAAAGACTCAGAAATATCAAAGCTTAATATTTTTAGAAGTTAGAGTGGTTTTTTTTTAGATTTGGCTATCTAAGGCTATGTGCGCACAGTGCATTTTTCGCGGCGTTTTTGCGCGTTTTTCGGGTGCGTTTTTGGCCTCAAAACTGCAGGACTTTGCACACATCTGTTTTTTTTACCTGCGTTTTTGAGTTAAAAAAAAAAAATGGACATGTCAGTTCTTTCCTGTGTTTTTCTGCGTTTTCCGCCCATGCAATGCATTTGAAAAACGCAACAAAACGCAGAGATCAAAAACGCAGCAAAATGCAGCCAAAAATGCACCAAATTGCGGCAAAAATGCATGCATTTTTTATGCGCTTTTTCGACGCAGGTGCGTTTTTAGCGGCCAAAAATGCACAAAAACGCAGCGTCAAAAAGACGCAGTGTGCGCACATAGCCTAAGGCTACATGCGCACGCTGCTTTTTTTTCCTGCTTTTTTGCTGCTTTTTTGGCTGCAGTTTTGTTGTCAGAACTTTCTGACATTTGACTTCCCAGCAAAGTCTATGAGAAGTCAGATTTGTCATGCGCACGTTGCAGTTTATTTGTCAGCGTTTTATTTGTCAAAGGTTTGTGACAAATAAAATGCAACATGTTCATTCTTCCTGCGTTTTTGTCAACATTTGTCACAAAAACGCAGCAAAAACGCAGGGTGTGAAAAACGCACCTAAAATTACATGCGTTTTTTGTGACATTTCCAGGCTCTCTTTGACAAGGTGCAGTTTTGGCTGCATTTTGGCTGCAGTTTTGGCTGCAGTTTTGGCTGCAGTTTGTGAACACAAAAAGATGCAGCAAGCGCATGTAGCCTTAGGAGGATATCTGTTTGTGCAGGTAACTATTACTGTGCAGAATTATTAGGCAACTTAATAAAAACCAAATATATTTCCATTTGGCTTGTTTATTTTTACCAGTTAAACCAATATAACTGCACAAAATTTAGAAATAAACATTTCTAACATGCAAGAACAAAACCCCCCAAAAATTAGTGACCAATATAGCCACATTTCTTTATGATGACACTCAACAGCCTACCATCCATAGACTCTGTCAGTTGCTTGATCTGTTTACGACCAACATTGCGTGCAGCAGCCACCACAGCCTCCCAGACACTGTTCCGAGAGGTGTACTGTTTTCCCTCCCTGTAGATCTCACATTTTATGAGGAACCACAGGTTCTCTATGGGGTTCAGATCAGGTGAACAAGGGGGCCATGTCATTATTTTTTCAACTTTTAGACCTTTACTGGCCAGCCATGCTGTGGAGTAGTTGGATGCATGTAATGGGGCATTATCCTGCATGAAAAGCATGTTTTTCTTGAACGATACTGACTTCTTCCTGTACCACTGCTTGAAGATGTTGTCTTCCAGAAACTGGCAGTAGGTCTGGGAGTTGAGCTTCACTAGCTTCACTCCATCCTCAACCCGAAAAGGCCCCACAAGTTCATCTTTGATGATACCAGCCCACACCAGTACCCCACCTCCACCTTGCTGGCGTCTGAGTCGGAGTGGAGCTCTCTGCCCTTTACTGATCCAGCCTCTGGCCCATCCATCTGGCCCATCAAGAGTCACTCTCATTTCATCAGTCCATAAAACCTTTGAAAAATCAATCTTAAGATATTTCTTGGCCCAGTCTTGACGTTTTATCTTATGTTTCTTGTTCAAAGGTGGTTATTTTACAGCCTAAGCAAGCATTGTTGACCTTAGGGAGATCAACATATCCACTGCGGAGACACCATCACGTGTTTCTCAACGCTGGCAGGAAACTAGCCAGGTCTTTCACCGGGAAGGAACAACCACGGGAAGGGCAGTCTCCAGTCAAGGAGACCACCTATACCAAACATGGTATCCATCCACAGACAGCCGTTTCGGGGTATTTGCCCCTCATCAGTGTGGAGTAGGAATCTGGCTAGTGGGGGCAATGCCTAGTATAAGACTACTTAAGCAAGCATTGTTGACCTTAGGGAGATCAACATATCCACTGCGGAGACACCATCACGTGTTTCTCAACGCAGTGATTCTAGAGCATTGCCCCCTGGGAAGTATGCAAATAAGAAAGCCACGGAGACACCATCACGTGTCTCTCAACGCTGCCAGAAAACTAGCCAGGTCTTTCACCGGGAAGGAACAACCACGGGAAGGGCAGTCTCCAGTCAAGGAGACCACCTATACCAAATACCTAAGGTCAACAATGCTAAAAGGCAATGCTCTAGAATCACTGCGTTGAGAAACACGTGATGGTGTCTCCGCAGTGGATATGTTGATCTCCCTAAGGTCAACAATGCTAAAAGGGCAATGCTCTAGAATCACTGCGTTGAGAAACACGTGATGGTGTCTCCGCAGTGGATATGTTGATCTCCCTAAGGTCAACAATGCTTGCTTAAGTAGTCTTATACTAGGCATTGCCCCCACTAGCCAGATTCCTACTCCACACTGATGAGGGGCAAATACCCCGAAACGGCTGTCTGTGGATGGATACCATGTTTGGTATAGGTGGTCTCCTTGACTGGAGACTGCCCTTCCCGTGGTTGTTCCTTCCCGGTGAAAGACCTGGCTAGTTTCCTGCCAGCGTTGAGAAACACATGATGGTGTCTCCGCGGCTTTCTTATTTGCATACTTCCCAGGGGGCAATGCTCTAGAATCACTGCGTTGAGAAACACGTGATGGTGTCTCCGCAGTGGATATGTTGATCTCCCTAAGGTCAACAATGCTTGCTTAAGTAGTCTTATACTAGGCATTGCCCCCACTAGCCAGATTCCTACTCCACACTGATGAGGGGCAAATACCCCGAAACGGCTGTCTGTGGATGGATACCATGTTTGGTATAGGTGGTCTCCTTGACTGGAGACTGCCCTTCCCGTGGTTGTTCCTTCCCGGTGAAAGACCTGGCTAGTTTCCTGCCAGTGTTGAGAAACACGTGATGGTGTCTCCGCGGCTTTCTTTTTTGCATACTTCCCAGGGGGCAATGCTCTAGAATCACTGCGTTGAGAAACACGTGATGGTGTCTCCGCAGTGGATATGTTGATCTCCCTAAGGTCAACAATGCTTGCTTAAGTAGTCTTATACTAGGCATTGCCCCCACTAGCCAGATTCCTACTCCACACTGATGAGGGGCAAATACCCCGAAACGGCTGTCTGTGGATGGATACCATGTTTGGTATAGGTGGTCTCCTTGACTGGAGACTGCCCTTCCCGTGGTGGTTCCTTCCCGGTGAAAGACCTGGCTAGTTTCCTGCCAGCGTTGAGAAACACGTGATGGTGTCTCCGCGGCTTTCTTATTTGCATACTTCCCAGGGGGCAATGCTCTAGAATCACTGCGTTGAGAAACACGTGATGGTGTCTCCGCAGTGGATATGTTGATCTCCCTAAGGTCAACAATGCTTACTTAAGTAGTCTTATACTAGGCATTGCCCCCACTAGCCAGATTCCTACTCCACACTGATGAGGGGCAAATACCCCGAAACGGCTGTCTGTGGATGGATACCATGTTTGGTATAGGTGGTCTCCTTGACTGGAGACTGCCCTTCCCGTGGTTGTTCCTTCCCGGTGAAAGACCTGGCTAGTTTCCTGCCAGCGTTGAGAAACACGTGATGGTGTCTCCGCGGCTTTCTTATTTGCATACTTCCCAGGGGGCAATGCTCTAGAATCACTGCATTGAGAAACACGTGATGGTGTCTCCGCAGTGGATATGTTGATCTCCCTAAGGTCAACAATGCTTGCTTAAGTAGTCTTATACTAGGCATTGCCCCCACTAGCCAGATTCCTACTCCACACTGATGAGGGGCAAATACCCCGAAACGGCTGTCTGTGGATGGATACCATGTTTGGTATAGGTGGTCTCCTTGACTGGAGACTGCCCTTCCCGTTGTTGTTCCTTCCCGGTGAAAGACCTGGCTAGTTTCCTGCCAGCGTTGAGAAACACGTGATGGTGTCTCCGCGGCTTTCTTATTTGTTATTTTACAGCCTTCCTTACCTTGGCCATGTCCCTGAGTATGGCACACCTTGTGCTTTTTGATACTCCAGTAACATTGCAACTCTGAAATATGGCCAAACTGGTGGCAATTGGCATCTTGGCAGCTTCACGCTTGATTTTCCTCAATTCATGGGCAGCTATTTTGCGCCTTTTTTGCCCAACACGCTTCTTGCGACCCTGTTGGCTATTTGCCATGAAAAGCTTGATTGTTCGGTGATCACGCTTCAAAAGTTTGGCAATTTCAAGACTGCTGCATCCCTCTGCAAGACATCTCACAATTTTGGACTTTTCGGAGCCCGTCAAATCTCTCTTCTGACCCATTTTGCCAAAGGAAAGGAAGTTGCCTAATAATTAAGCACACCTTATGTAGGGTGTTGATGTCATTACACCACACCCCTCCTCATTACAGAGATGTACATCACCTGATTTACTTAATTGGTAGCTAGCTCTCAAGCCTATATAGCTTGGAGTAGGACAACATGTATAAAAAGTATCATGTGATCAAAATACTAATTTGCCTAATAATTCTGCACACAGTGTATAGATGTGTTTCCTTTTATTGTAATCCTGCCTGTGGGGATAATTAAACTGCTGAAAAGTCTTCTATATAAAAACAGGAAGTATAAGCCCTAGAGGCTAGCATGAACATTTCTGATTTTTTTTCTCTTATATTGGTAAATGAAAACAGAAAATAGAAAAAAAATGCATTAAAACATGCATGTATTATAAAAACAATAGGTGATGTTTTGATGTTTGACACATGTACTTCATTGACCCAGCCCATAATCATGCCTTTAATTGATTGGTATTTTAAAAAGACTTGGATCTTTAAATTACATTGGACTAGTGAAGGCTAGATGAGATCTGTCCTGGGGGTTTGGATCTAATTAGGGAAAAGGGGATCCAATCATGTATTTATTTACCAATGAGAAAAGTATATGAATAGCTATCGATAATGCTGAGGAGTGTATTCATTTTTATATCGGCATGTGATCGGTCCATTCAAAGAATATGGCAATGTAAGTCATTGCAAGGCACATGGAGAATATTGGATTTTTGGATTTACAATGACTATACTACAAAAAACTTAGGATATGAATTTTTATAATAGATGATATTTTATATATATATATATATATATATATATATATATATATATATATATATATATATATATACAGTCTTTCTTTCCTTTGAAGAAGCCAGGATGAAGGAATTAATGAATATGGTTTAGACATATGTAACAAGTAGTCAATTAAAAGATTCAGATGAAGCATCTGGCCCTATTCGAGGAGCAGTTTGAATGAAACTCTGGCCAATAATTTGTTGGAGCACTTCACATTCCAAGAGAGCTTGATCGGTTCTTTGGAGAAATGATTCACTGCTTAATTAGCACCTCGTTAGTAAAGCAAAACATTTTAGAAGTTAATTATCAGAATATCCTGGCATGACACTAGGACAATAGTGCCACCGAGTGATGTTGACAAACAGTTTGACATGGTCCCGTCCAGGACATAAGCACATATGGAGTCTATCTAACATGGCATTTCACAGATGTTACACAACTGAGTCCAGACTCTGGAATATTTGCTTAAACCCAAGAAAAATGCTAATCTTCTGGAGATTGAGGCCATAGTCTTATTAAATTAGACAATGCTTTTTCTGTCCAGTAATTCATATTCCTATTCGTTCCTTTTTACCTTCGGCACAAGGTAAATTGTTGTATGCAGAATTAGTCCTCTTTATTTATTATTAAATCTTTGTAAGTGGCTTTAGCCCTGAATGGACGTTGCAGTGAAAGTGGCTAAATCCTCAATCGACTGTATCAGATTATAGAGAGAACAATTTTGACTATAGAATCCCAGGACAATTAACAACTGATACCTATTTATTTTCACTTTATATAATGATGCTGGAATTCGTGGCATTGAGAGAACTAAGATATTGGTGACTAAAGCTAGACTGAATGACGGGAAATTGTTATCATTTTTGTTTCACATTAGTTGAAAGTCCAAGATTTCTATATTGATGACCTTCACTTGGAATAGGCAACCAGTACAGTTGTTTGCAGCTCCTGCTGCAGCCAGGTGTAGAGTGAATAGCTCATCTCCATACACAATGTAGTGGCCATTCTTCGGTACTGCAGCTACGTTTCCAGTTCACTTCAATGGGAGCGGAACTGCAGTACTCGAGAATGGCCACTTCACAGTGAATGAAGCACTTGTGTACCGGCTCCATACATTGCTTACTTCAGGCCAAGAGCAGATCAATGGTAGAGCTGGGTATTTTAGCATATCACTTATCTATAGAGTAGGTGGAAGTTCGGTTTAGCGGGTTCAGCCGGACTGTAGATAAAGTTCAGTTTGGGACCCGGACTTGATCTGAACCCCAATGGAAGTCACTAATTGACAAGTTTGGGTCTCCATCCACATGCAGCCAGCCATAAGCATCATTTTTGGGGGAGGGTGGACAGAGTTTTTCCATTTTTTTTTGTTTGGTGCACACTACAGCCGATCACGCTGTAATTATCTTCAGTACAAGCCATTTAAACACTGCAAGTGTAACGCCCCAGCAGTGGTCGAACCGATCGGATCCGGACATCGCTACTCGTGGCTCGAGGGTCTCCGGACCCGGGGGCTAAAGGGTCTCACCCGAATGAAGAAGGGGGGTATTTACAGGGGAGATATAGTTCGTGACGCCACCCGTGGTGTGCGGTATTAGGGAGTACCGCCGCTGCCGTTGGGAGTACCCGGGGTGATGGAGTGGGGCAGCCAGATTACGTTACCTTCCACAGGTAGGGAAAGGCCCCGGGACTCTAGATGGTTGGCGAAAGTGCAGGGGGAGTGCAGGGCTGGTTGGGAGCAGGGGTTTATTGGGTACTCACTCAGCAAGAAAGCAGACGCTGACAACGTAGTAAACCAAGTCTCTGAGTGCCGCTGCCCTCTTGGGGAGCTCGTCCGGCTCCCGTCCCCTGCTGTACTGCCTGGTGGTCTGTGGCCTGCCTCCTGGCACTGTATTTTAGAGTGTTCAGTTGGCTTGTCAGCTTGGAACTTTCCAGGCCCTGCTCCCTGCTAAGAGTAGCAGAGGAGCTTGCTCTCAGGAGCTCACGCTTGGGATTTCAGTGGGCTGCTTTGCTTGGTAAGCCCTATCCCCCTCGTTGCGCTAGTGCCCCTGATCTCTGGGCTTCGTGGGAACAGTCCATATAGGCCCTGTCTTCCGCAGGTTAATTGCCAGGTTGCTTGAAGCTTCTCCCCGACCTAGGGTCCATGTACCGTGAGGTGCCTTCGGTCCCAGCCCGGCAATTGAACTGTGGTTGCTGGCTATCCTCCAAGACTAGCCAAGCACCCAGTCCCAATCTCCCGCGACCAGGTCGCCGACTCCTCCTGGTCCAGACCACCGTCTGCGACCTAGTTTGCTTTTCCCCTGGGAGCTCCAACTCCCAGCTTCCACACACTTCGCTCCCCTAGAGCCAACTGCTCTCTTTGCTCCCCTGGAGCTAACTACCTTGTCACCTCCCACCTCCCTGCCTGTCCCCTAGGTGGGCGGCCCTATTCCAGCTTAAGCAGCCCACTGGTGTGCCTGACAGGTGTGGTGCGAGGTGTAACTAGGATTTGTGAATGCTGGTGGAGGCAGTACCGCAGGATGGAGACCCAGAACCATGGGGGGGTTGAGCCCCGCACGGGGAGAGAAAGATTGTGCAGAACCCTGTGACAACCTGACTAGTCCAGGGCGTCACACAAGCGGCTCGCACTGAGCTGAGCACTGAGGGTACCCAAGCATAGCAATACTCCCATAAGGGGTTTGCACCCGAATTCTGTTTTCTTTGTAAAGTCTATGTTTAGTATGAACACCAAACCTTGGGCTTGGTCATCTGTACTCACTGAGTGTCCAAATGTTGGTATCCCCATTCCATTCTTCAAAAAAATAAGGAGTCACAGAGTTCCCTGAGCTAATGCATTGAAAGTGCATATCTGTGACTACTTTGCATGGAAGTGATGGAGATAGCTGAGTCTTGTACCAATAGACACCAAACGTAGCAGCAACAATCTTGCACATCTATGTTTCTCAGTTAGAGGAACAGGGGTTTGAAGCTCAATACAGGTAGTTGTCTTTATGGCAACCCCCTTAAAATGTTATTTCTCCATAATAATAAAGGAACAATGTTGTCCAGTTATGAGGCTATCTTTTAATTGTTCCTTACTATGTCACCAAATTTTTATTTTGTAACTCAGATCTATGGCCGATTCCCTCTTAAGTTACTGTTAGAATTTATACATTTATAGAAGTGATTAACTGAAACTATGCTTTATACAGTGCTGGACAAAACCCTGGTAGCCAGCTGCAAAGACTCAATAGGCTGGATGTTCTCTAAGTTGGACACCAACAATGACCTCTTTCTGGACCAGGCAGAGCTGGCAGCCATCAACCTTGACAAGTATGAGATCTGCATCCGGCCCTTCTTCAATTCCTGTGACACTTACAAGGACGGGCGAGTATCCACTGCTGAGTGGTGCTTCTGTTTCTGGAGAGAGAGTAAGCAAGAACTTCAAAAAAGACTTTATTACTGTATTGCAGTGTAAAATGGTACAATTACGTAACACCTCAGGAAATGTGCACAAATCTGTGATTGATTCATTTGTTCGGGAGTCCATTTCATTATCATTCAAGTTACATTTTGTTTTATTTATTCCATTCCATTACTAATGCTAAATAATTTGCTTCCACCGGGATGGCACAACATTTTATCGTATATAAACAAATTGTAAAAATAAGAGGTAATTTCTCACTATTATAGAGCACAATAGGTTGATCAATGCATAGCTTCACCTTAGTTGTGTAAGTACAATCATTACCAGAGCTAATACATGTGGTAACAAGAAGCTGTGATAATGGACTAAGGCTAGTTTCACACTTGCGTTGGACGGGATCCGTAGCATTGCGTTGTGTGACATACAGTGGCACAACGCATGCTACAGATCGTACAAAATAACGCAATCCGTTGTAGTTTTTTTTTCTTGACTTTACACATCTGAGCATGCGCAGTTGTGTAAAGACAGCTGCGTTAACGGAATCCGTCAAATGACGCATTCTAACGGAATCCGCCACCATAGGCGTCCATTATAAAAACAACGCCTAACGGATTCCTGCAGGTTGCGTTTTTTTTACACTCCGCCAAGCGCAGAAAAACGTTACATGCTGCGTTCCATCCGCCCGACGCAGCATCAAAATAATGACGCTGCGTTGTCCAGCGGATGAAACGCAGACACTTGCGTTACAGTGCGTCGTCCATACAAGTCTATGGAGAATAGCGCAGTGCGTTAACGGACTGCGCTATTCTCCATAGTGACGGAATGCGCTGAACACAAGTGTGAAACTAGCCTAAAATGACATACTGTGCAACATGTGATGGCAAGGTAGCACTGACAACTCTAGAATGGCCATTTTCTGCACTGATGGTCTTTATGGTAAATTTAATATCCAGCAATATACCTATTACACCCAACTAAAGCTGGCTAAAGTTCTCCCATATACACTGGACTAACGCCATTCGAATTCACCAATATTGATATATGGGGTGCAAGACAAATAATTGTCAGTGGAGTTAAGGATCCAACATGTCCAATTTCAGACTGCTGACCCTTTTAATCTCCCTCAGATAAGCCGTTGTCAGATACTTCTGGCAGTGGCTTTTTCATAGCGAACACGAGCACTCAGTAGGGCAAGCGCTTGTGTGTGGGGAAGAGACTGCGGAGATAGCCGGTGGCCGAACAATTGGCCTAACCATCATTTAATTGACAGCCTTCGAAAGGGCCTTAGAGGAAATGTCATCACTTTATGGTATACCTGTCATGAAAATTTAATGATCACACCTGGAGTAATAAACCCTTCCTTACCTGTAGCATTGTCTGTGTCTGACTTCATGTTGCTCATAGGTTCAGAGTATTAATGTTGTGTTCTCTGTTTTTAGAGCCTCCATGTCTTGCTGAACTTGAAAAAGTACAGATTCAAGAAGCAGCAAAGAAGAAACCTGGTAAGCTGCATATGCCATAAGCAAGATCCCGAATCTGATCACTTTTGTATGTATGTATGTATGTATGTTTGTATGGTGTCTGCTCAATGCATTGGCACTATGCCCCAGACACTATGCGGTATATTATTACTGCAGTGTACGATAGTGACTAGAGATGGGCGAATAGTGAAATATTTGGGTTTGGATTGTTCGAGCCAATAATTTCTATTATTCGTGTATTCGTCACAAATAACAAACTCAAAGCAAGTTAATGGGAAACTCAAATAATTTTCAGGAAGACCTTGAAAGTTGGTCTGGGAGGGCTGTAAAAATGCTGAAATGGATGGAAAAGTGCTGAAACTGAATGGGGACCGAATGGGAAAGATGCCTGGATGCATTTCTGACTCACATTTGGTTTCTGAGAATAATGACATCAGAGCATATGTGGATTAAAAGCATGAAAAGAACATTTACTGAGGTTCCCTGTGGCTGTCATACTACTTCTAGGCCTGCTTATTAGATCTCATACATATGCACTGCTTCCCCTGCCCAAACTCTTTGCCGCCGTCTGTGATTGGCGCTGGTGTTCCGGGGTCTCTGATTGGCTGATCTCTCAGTAGCTGTCTGGGTCCCTTAATGGAATGTAAAAATAAATAAATGAATGAAATGTTGCAGGGTCCCCCGTATATAGATACCCAGCACAGATAATGCAGATGGCTACAGGCTACAGCCCCCAGCCATGCACGTTATCTTAGACGTGCATCAAAATTAAAGGGATTGCATGCAGCTAGTTTTTAATTATTTCAATAAATAATTTTTAAAAAAGCATGTGTTCCCCTCAAATTTTGATACCCAATCAAGATGAAGTTTACAGCTGTGAGCTAGTATTCTTAGGCTGGGGAGACCCATGGTTATTTTGGCCCCTCAGCCTAAAAATAGCACCCTCCAGCCCCCCAGAATTGTCACATCCATTAGATGCGACAATTCCGGCACTTTACCCGATTCATCCTGATTGCACTGGTTCAGTTGCAATCAGGGTAATATAAGAGGTTAATGACAGCTGTCATTTGTCAAAAATCACAGCTGACATTAAGCCCTAGATTAGTAATGGAGAGGGATCTCTGAGACCCCCACATTACTAATCCTGTAAGGTAGAAGAAATAAACACAAAACACAGAGAACAATCCTTCATTTTAAATATAACCCCTCTTTCTCCAATTTATTAAACCCCAACACACCCAGGTATGACATAATCCACACCACGACGATCCCGGCTCTCCTATATTTTGAAGTTGCAGCATGTGGACACATTAGAAAACATGACCGCCTGCTGCGGCTTCAGGCAGACACTGACTGAGCCACAACTGTGAGTAGTGATGTCACTGAGTTTACTTGCGTTCACAGCTGGACGTTCCCAAGTTTTTTTGCCATGAGATGCAGATATGGTCCTGAAAGTTATACACCAAATTCCTGCACCAAATCTGCATCTTCTGGCAAAAAAAAAATGCACCAAAACGCAATGCGTTGCAAAACGCAATTTTATCCTTTTTTTGCCAGAAGATGAAGATTTGATGCAGGAATTTGGTGTATATATTCTGCATCTCTTGGCAAAAAAAGCCACGGAGTTTTCTGCCTGAAGATGAAGGTCTCATTGAACTCAATGAGTTCACCTGAGGTGAGGTTACTGACTTCAATGAGTTCACCCCAGGTCAAATCACCTGAGATCACACCTAGAGTACTATGGGAACCCCAGTTGTTACCGCAGTTGAAGTCATTGAGCTTAATGCCAGATTGCTGGTTTAGGCAATGTGTGGCCATTGACTATTTGGGTCAGACATTTCTGCATCAACTCTGCATCTTCTGGCAAAAAAATACAAGGAAACTGCATCAAAATGCATACAGTTTTGATGCGGTTTTTTGCCAGGAGATGCAGAGTTGGTGCAGACTTGTCTGCAACCAAGTAATCAACGTGTGCATATCACCTTATCAAGTAATACAGAATTGAGTTCAATGAGTTCCCCTGTGGGGACGTCACTGAGTTCAATGGGTTCACCTTAGGTCAGTTCACCTGAAGTCACAGGTGGGATACTGTGGTGGGAACTATGACATCAGGTGAACTGACCTGAGGTGAACTCATTGAACTCAGTAACCTCCCCTCAGATTAACTCCTTGAACTCAATGCTGGATAACCGGATTAGGTGATGTGCGCACATTGAGTATTTGATTGCAGACATTCACCAAATCTGCATCTCCTGTCAAAAAAACGCACCAAAACCGTATGCGTTTTTGGTGCAATTTCAGTGTGCTTTTAGCCAGGAAATGCAGATTTGGTGCAGAAATGTCTGCAACCAAATACTCAATGAGCACAAATCACCTAATCCAGCAATCTGGCAGTGAGTTCAACTGAGTTCACTGAGAGCAGCTGGGGAGCCCACAAGTGTGAACTCCGGTGACCTGACCGCTGGATTTCCAGACTGTCGGATTGCTGGACAAAGTAGCACAGAAGTCGAACAGTCCAGTAAATGTGAGGCCTGAAAACCTTAAAGGAGCCTTTAAGAGAGCCTTTAAGTTTCTTGAAGATGCCAGCTGTTGGGATACCTGAAAGCGTTGGGATAGCAGAGCTCACACCCACCGGGTCTCTTGACAGCTGAGGCCTGAAACCTTAAAGGTGCATTTAAGAAAGCCTTTAAGAGAACCTTTAACATTCCTTTGAGTTCCCAGCTGCTGAGACATCTGGAGGATGGATCTGTTACCAAAGTTCACAGCCTCCAGGTGTCCCAATAGCTGGGAACTCAAAAAAACTTAAAGTCTCTCTTAAAGGATCAGCAGAGGTCAGACTGGGGCTTCCCACTGCTCTCAGTAAAAGTGTAACCAACTGCCAGATTGCATGACATGGCTGCACGGCAATCAGGCAGCGGATTCCACTTTTACTGAGAGCAGTGGGCAGCCCCAAGTGTGACCTCTGGTGAGCTTACTGATGTCACCACTTCTCACTGCCGGGTCCATCCACTGCCGCCAGTGTTTCATGGAGACTGCAGTGATCGCTCATTTTATCGGTCACTGCAGATTCTGGATGTAGCAGAGCTGGGATCATCGTGTGTATTACGTTGGACCTGCGGGGGTGTTTTGGGGGATTAATAAATTGGTTAAAGAAGGTGTGTTGTTTTTTATTTATTTAAAATAAGTATTTTTCTGTTTGTGTTTTTTTTTCTTTTGACTTACAGGGTAAGTATTGGGGGGTCTTATAGACCCTTCCCCATTTCTAATCCAGGATTTTTGACAAATCACAGCTGTCATTAACCCCTCATATTAGCCTGATTGCCATCTCACCAGGGCAATCAGGATGAGCCTGGTAAAGTGCTGGAATTGTCGTATGTAATGGATGGGACAATTCTGAGTGGCTGCTGGCTGCTATTTTTAGGCTGGAAGGTCCAATAACCATGGACCTCCCCAGCCTGAGAATATCAGCCCCCAGCTGTTGGCTTTATCTTGTCTTGGTATCAAAATTGGGGGAGATACTGCATGCTTTCTTTTAAAATTATTTATTTAAATAATTTTTAAAAAGACGCATGCGGTCCTCTTATTTTGACACACAGCCAAGATTACACACATGGCTGGGAGCTGCAGCCTGTAGCTGTCTACATTATCTGTGCTAGGTATCTACATACAGGGGACCCTTCAACGTTTTATTTAGTTATTTATGTATTTATAAATAATTATAGACAGCTACTGTGAGGGCAGCCTATCAGAGATGCCAGCAGTCTGACTGCAGCCAATCACAGATACCGGCAGAAAGTGTGGATGGGAGAAGCAGTGCATATGTATGAGATCTAATGAGCGGACCCAGAAGTAGTGTGTAGTGCTGAAAATCAGCTGCCAAACATGCTGGGAGGGGTCTCGAATCTCATGAGGCAAATACCAAAATAATCAACGAGTAACAGATATTGTGAATCATTTAATATTCGTGCGAGTAAGAATAGTGCCGAGTATATTCGATCATCACTAGTAGTGAAAGTATAGTATCGCACTGTTATTTAGGTAATGGCAATTTATTTTGGTAACATTCTGTATGGCACTTTTAATCAGAAATTGTTCTGGCTTCTCTAATTCCCAAAGAGCTGCTTTATGTGACAAAGGGCACCATGTCTGTCCATACACTTTACTTGCAACACCCTCTCAAGGAAAAATCACGTTTTCCATTCTAACACATATAAGTGGGTCTCAAGCAGGGAACCCCTTTATAACCTACATATGCCTTAATGAGGTAAATTGACAAGTCCTTTCACATTGTACAATATTGCTATGTCTCTCCTTGTGATGTAAGGAATGATAAACCCTTATTACAAATGTTTCTTCTGTAAACCTGGGTTAAGGATCATGCACACAATAAAGCCCTGTGCACAGAATCGGTACAGCAGTGCATGAAAGCTTTATAGCTTGTTAATACAAAACCATACAATGATATTTCTCCCCAAGTAGCAAAGGGATAGTAGAAGTGTACATCCACCACCCGATGGAGCGTTCATTGTACAGAATCTGACAGTATAAAAACAAATGTATGGAATTGGAGGCATGTAGAAGTACAATACAAATCTCATTAACCTTTGTGGCAGCTCTGTTATAGCTCACAACAGAATGAAGCCTTTTCTATAATGATGACTGAAGTTATATAAAGCAGGTGAAATAAGTATTGAACACCTCGCACATTTAGGGGTACTTTGCACGCTGATACATTGCTAGCCGATGCTAGCGATGCTGAGCGCGATAGTACCCGACCCCATCGCACATGCGATATCTTGTGATACCTGCCGTAGCGAACATTATCGCTACAGCAGCTTCACACGCACTTACCTGCCTTGCGACGTCGCTCTTGCCGGCGACCCGCCTCCTTCGTAAGGGTGCGGGTCGTGTGGCGTCACAGCAACGTCACACGGCAGGCGGCCAATAGAAACGGAGGAGCGGAGATGAGCGGGATGTAAACATCCCGCCCACCTCCTTCCTTCCGCATAGCCGGTGGAGGCAGGTAAGAAGAGGTTCCCCGCTCCTGCGGCTTCACACACAGCAATGTGTGCTGCCGCAGGAAAGAGGAACAAGATCGTATCTCCTATTGGTGCGACATTATGAAAATGTCCGACACTACACAGATCACCGATTTACGTCGCTTTTGCGGTCGTTTATCAGCGCATCTAGGCTTTACACGTTGCGACGTCGTTACCAGCGCCGGATGTGCGTCACTTTCGATTTGACCCCGACGATATCGCAGTAGCGATGTCACAACATGCAAAGTTTCACCAGATGTCAGTAACAACCCATCTTATCCACGCAAGCAAATAAATCAAACTATAGATGTCCATAAATTAGCTGTAAAAATGAGAAATGACACAGGAAAAAGTATTGAACACGCTTACTGAAATTTATTTAATACTTCATACAAAAGCTTTTGTTGGTGATGACAGCTTAAAGATGCCTCCTGAAAGCAGCAACTAGTCATATGCATTACTCAGGTGTGATTTTGGGACATTCTTCCACATAAATGTGTCGCCCTGGACAAGCCAGGTCGTCACAACAACACACCCCACACCCCGAGATAGGCACACCAGTCACACACAAATCCTTGTTACCTCCCTCCAGGGGTTGATGTCCACACCAGGTGGGGTGGAGCCAGGCAGTTGGCCCCACCCACTGAGGAGTTCACAGTCCTGGAGGCGGGAAAGGAAGTAAGAACAGATCAGTTAGGGAGAGTGAAGGAGCAGGAGTGAAGTGGCAAGTGAGGAGCAAACTGACCATGTCCGGGTACGTGGCCAGGGCACCGAGAGCAAGGTTGGCAGACGGTGGTGGCCGTCTGCAGGAGAGGCCGATCGAACCGGGGAGCGAAGTGAAGCCAGCACAAACCGGCAGGGCCTACGGACCCCGACCAGGCTTGGAGTCACCGTTAAACCGGTCAAATCCGTTAGCAACCGGAACCTCCGGGGTTTCCTAGCAACAAAGATTTGTCTGAAGGCAACCGTCCAAACCGAGAAAGGGAAATACAACTACCGCCACAGTTAGAATTCCCAGGGCCAGAGCCTGCGGGCAAAAGGGGGCTCCTCCGGCCCATATCCAAGCTGGGGAGCGGGTTACCGGTGGGAAGCCATTGGGACCGAAGATACACAACAGGTGCAGGGAAAGGCAGCCACCACCAACCTACCGGGACTAACCACAGCAGCCGGCTGCGGGACCCGTCCATCCAGCCGTTTGTTTTACCGGAGACTCTGTATCCATCATTGGCTGAGTGAGTACCACCGGGCCGTCCGGCATCGCGCTGCCCCCGCGACCCAGCACCTCGCCAACCCTGTCTCCCCGTCCCACCTCACTGGGCCCCGGGACCACCAACCCCCTACCCACGGAGGGGAGAGAAACATCTCGGCTGCTCCCTGTCATCGCTCCCGGGATCCCCGTCCAGAGCAGCGGTGGTGTCCCAACCTGACCACAAACCGTGGGTGGCGTCACGGACCAACTCCCCAAACCACCCCTTTTCACTCACGGGCGAGGAGCGCCGCTCGAGTCCCCGGATCCGGCCCACCGCTCAAGCCACCGAGCAGCCAGGCAGCAGCAGCGCCGGACCCGAGTGCCAGCGAGAGCGCAGCGGAGGTGGCCTCCTCCCCGCCCGCGACATAAACACACTTTTGAAATCCTGAAGGTTCTGTGGGCTCCTTCAAGGAGCTTTGGTTCCTGCCATAAATTTTCTATTGGATTCAGGACAGGTGATTGGCTGGGCCATTCTAGCGTTTTTTTTTTCCTTTCTCTGTAATCAATTGAGTGTTTCCTTGGCTGTGTCTTGCTGAAATGTCCACCCTTGTATCATCTTCATAATCCAGGTGGGCAGCAATTTTTCTTTATTAAGAATGTCTTAGTACATTTGTCCATTCATCCTTCCTTCAAACATATGAATTTGCCTGTGCCATATGCTGAAAAACAACCCCACACCATGATGTTCCCATCACCAAAATTCACTATTCTTATGGTGTTTTTGGGTTGATATGCAGTGCATTTTGGCCTCCAGACATTGTGTGTATTATCGCATTCAAAGAGTTCAATTTTGGTCTCATCTGACCAGACTATATTCTCCCAGTATTTCACAGGCTTGTCTAAATGTTGTTGAGGAAACTTCAAATGCACTTAATGTGCTTGAAAATGCATTTGTTCAGCAATGGAGTCTGGCGTGTTGAGCGTGCATACAGGCCATGGAGGTTGAGTGCATCACTTATGTTTCTCATTGAAGCAATTATACCTTCTGATTCCAGGTCTTTCTGTAGCCCTCCACAGTTGACCCTTGGCTCTTGGACAACTTTCCTGATTATTCTTTTCACTCCTCTGTCTGAAATCTTACCTGGTCATGGCCGGTTTATGGTGAAATTATATTCTTTCCACTTACGTATTATGGCCTCAACAGTTCTCACTGGAACCTTCAGTAGTTTTGAAATTCTTCTGTAACTAATGACATCAGTATGTTTTGTAACAATAAGGTTGAGAAGGTCTTGAGACAGGTCACTGGTTTGACCCATCATGAGATGTTTTTTGTGTGGCACCCTGATAATTAGACACCTTTTTATTAGTCATCAGCTCAACCAGCTGATATTATTTCACATCGCAATCATCAGTGACTCTCCTCATCTGAGTGTAAGAGACATAGACATACACGCTGTCACTCTCAGTTCTGGAGAGTCACCGATGATTGTGATGCGATCCTCAGGCTAACAGTACCGGTAATGCAGCAGGCAGAGGGAGGGTGACCGTCCAGTGGGTGAGATTATGGGAGAGGAAGCTGAATACTCATTCACTTAATTAGCCATGCGCTTGCTTACCGCAATCATCAGCGGGACTCCTGATCTGAGCATGACAGCATTTATGTCTATGTAGCTGTCACTCTCAGCTCAGGAGAGCCACCAAGGATTGCGATGCGGTCCTCATACAGTTATACAGTACAGAAGGCATAGAGTGTGAGTGAAAGGTTCAAAGTGGTGGGTGCAATTCTGGGTGGGGAATAAGGTGAATATTCATTCACTTAATTAGCCAGGGCTTGGAACAACACAAGCGGACAATAAAAGTTATGTATCCTGAAATAGGACTGAACAAGCCCTATTTCAGGATTCTGTTAGTTTGAGTACGCAACCAGGGCTTATTTTTGGAGTAGGGCTTATATTTCAAGCCTACATATATTTCAGCTGGTGTCATCACTTTGCATGGCTTTTTGTACCTCTCTATCTACAAGTTATCAATTCTATTTTCCTGTGTCTTTCTTCATTATAAGGCACGGTGGCTCAGTGGTTAGCACTGCAGCCTTGCAGCGCTAGGGTCCTGGTTCAAATCCCACCAAGGACACTATCTGCAAGGAGTTTGTATGTTCTCCCCATGTTTGCGTGGGTTTCCTCCCACACTCCAAAGACATACACATAGGGACTCTAGATTGTGAGCCCCAATGGGGACAGTGTTGCCAATGTATGTAAAGCGCTGTGGAATTAATAGAGCTATATAAATGAATAAAATTATTATTATTATTATTATTATTATTATTAACACATCAGTATTTGGTCAGTATTTTGTAGCAGTGTTAGTATGTTAAAACCAACAGTGGAACTTCCAGAGAAAAACTATAATTGAAAGATTTGACACATGTTTTGTGTTTTGGTGGAGACACTCCTGATTTTGGTATTCAAATACTGATGAAAAACTGATCAAAAAAATACTGATGTGTGAATAAATCCTTACACATAACTTTATTTATGGACACATATGTTTTGATTTCTTTGCCTGTGTGGACTAGATGGGTTGTTAACTCCTTAAGGACCGCTGATACGCCTTTTAACGGCAGCAGTTAAGGAGTCTTATGCCACAGCGCCACTTTATACCAGCACTCAGGAAAAAGGGTATAACGCCCCTCAGCATCAGAAAATCTCCAGCGTTTCAGCTAGCAGACGTAGCTGAGACCCTGGAAATCATGATTCAGGTCAGTTTTTCCAGTCCTCGATCATGTGATCCCCGTTATACACCGGCGGTCATGTAAAAGTCAATGCAGCGCCTGTAAAAAAAAAAAAATTCTCCCCCATCTGACATGATTAAGCATGTCAGATGGGAGAAAAATGTTCTTCTGGGCCAGCCGAGGTCTTCTATTTTTAGGCTGGGGAGGGCCAAATAAACATGGATACGGAATACCAGCTTACAGCTATCTGCTTCACCTTGGCTAGTAATCCAATTTGGAGGGGACTTTATTTTTTTTTCAATTATTTATTTATAAATAATAAGTAAAAAAACAGCGTGGCATAACCTTTATTTTGGTCTGCAGGCTGCAGCTGTCTGCTTTACCCTAGCTCGCAATCAAAAAAGAGTGGTGACCGCTCATCGTTTTTTAAATTATTTATTTATCTTTTGGCTAAATGCAAGTCTAAACACCCTTTAGTGCCACATAAAAGGCACTAAAGGGTGCCAGCTTGGAATATGCAGGGGGGTGGACTATTATATATACAGTATGTGTGTTTGACATCTATCTGTCTATCTATCCTAGCTTTTTAGGCTGCCTACCCACGATTAGGGTTTGCAGCATTTTGGACACAGAGTGTCCAAAATGCTGCATTGTGCAGTACAAGCACAATAGATGGGATTTATAGAAATCTCCTGCTCACTGTGCTTCTTTTCTCCGTAGCGTAAACTGATATGTCGCGCAGCTTCCTGGTCTCAGCATGTCAATTTGTGCTGCGGAAAGGAGAGTGTACTCCGCAGGGAGAATAGACCTAAAGTTCACAGCAGCCCAAACCCAGATGGTGGGCATGGACCTCTGCGGTCCCTCATGGACAACACTTGCACCTCCACAGGAGAGTTGACACTGCGTCCTATATGCAGGGTTGCCATATCATGGGCACATAGCCTAAAAGTGAGAAATTTGATGGTACAGCAATATTTTTGTGAATCACCCGTGGTTTTCAAAATGCTCACTATGGTCCTGAATAAAAACCTTGAGGGGGTATAGTTTCCAAAATGGGGTCACTTGTGGGGAAGCTCCACTGTTTAGGTACAACAGGGGCTCTCCAAACACGACATGGCGTTTGCTAATGATTCCAGACAATTTTGCAGTCAAATGGCGCTCCTTCCCTTCTGAACCTTGCCGCGCACCTAAACAGTTGCTTTCCAGCACATATGAGGTATCAGCATACTCAGGAGAAATTGCACAATAAATTGTACGGTGCATTTTCCATTGTGAAAAAAAGCTATCTGGTTGAATTAACAATTTTGTGGTAAAAATGTTTGTTTTTTTTATTTTCACGGCTCAATATTATAAAATTCTGTGAAGCACCTGTGAGTTCAAGGTGCTCCCCAAACATAGTGCCCACAATCTATTTCAGCCAAATTTGTGTTCCAAAATTTAAATATTGTTCTTTTTGTTCTGAGCCCTCCCATTTGTTCAAATAGAACTTTCTGACTACATGTGGGATATCAACGTGCTCATAAGAAAGTGGGTAACTGTGTGGTCCACTTTTGGCCATTCCCTCTTGAAAAAGTGAGAAATTTGGTGCTAAAGCATCATTTTTGTGGAAAAAATGAAAATTTTCAATATGATGGCCTAATATTAAAACATTCTGTAAAGTACCTGTGGGTTCAAAATCACCCTATATAAAATCCTTGAAGGGTCTAGTTTCCAAATGGGGTCCCTTGTGGGAGGTTTCTGCTGTTTAGGTACCTTTTGGGACCGTCAAATGCAACTCAGTGCACACAATCTATTTCAGCCAAATTTGTGTTACTAAATTCAAATATTACTCCTTCTCCTCCGAGCCCTGCCATTTGTCGAAACAGAGGTTTCTGGCCACATGTGGGGTATCAGCGCACTCAGGAGAAACTGGGGAAGAAATGTTGGGGTCCATTTTGTTGTGATATTTCTTCTAGAAGTGAATAAAATGGGGCTATAGCAACATTTTTAGGTAAAATGTTAATTTTTGTTTTTTTCATTGCACATCGCTCTAGTTTCTGTGAAGCACCTGAAGGGTTAATTATCTTCTTGGGTGTGATTTTGAGTACTTTGAGGGGTGCAGTTTTTAGAATGGTGTCACTTTTGGGTATTTTCTGTCCTCCAGGCCTCTCAAAGTCAGTTGAAATGTGATGTGGTCCCCAAAAAAAATGGTTTTGTAAATTTTGTTGAAAAAGTTGGACATCACTGATGAACTTTGACCCCTTCTAACTTCCTAACCCAAAAAAAATTTGCTTCAAAAATTTTATTGATGTAAAGTAGACATGTGGGAAATGTTATTTATTAACTATTTTGTGTGAGATACAGTAACTCTCTGGATTAAGGGCATAAAAATTGTTTGAAAATTGCAAAACGTTTGTCAAATTTCTGATTTTTTCACAAATAAAAGAAAAACTATCATCCTAAATTTACCACTAACATGAAGTACAACATGTCATGACAAATTAGGATCTGTTGAAGTGTTCCCGAGTTATTACATCATAAAGTGACACTGGTCAGATTTCTAAAATTTGCCTGGTCATTAACCCCTTCAACCTCGGGCGTTTTTCCTGTTTGTTTTTTTTCCGCTCCTCTTCTTTCTAGAGCTGTAACTTTTTTACTTTTTTGTCAATATTGCCATGTAAAAGCTTATTTTTTGCAGGACAAGTTCTACTTTTAAATGAAATCATAAGTTTTATCATATAGTGTATTGGGAAATGGCAAAAAAAAAACAAGTGCAAATAAATTGCAAAAAAAAAGTGCAATTGCATGATATTTTTTTGAATATGTTGTTCACAGTGTTCACGTTATGGTAAAACTGATGTGTCAGTGTGATGCCTCAGGTCAGTATGAGTTCGTAGATACCAAACATGTATAGGTTTACTTTTATCTAAGGGGATAAAAAAAAATTCTGAAGTTTGTCCCAAAAAAATGGCGCTCTCTTTGTGCCGTATTCGTAGCGTTCTCATTTTTCGGGATCTACAGCTCAGTGATGGTTTGTTTTTTTGTGTCATGAACTGACGTTTTTCACAATACCATTTTTGCGACGATGCTACGTTTTGATCACCTGTTATCACATTTTGAACAAAATTCACAGCAAATTAAAAAAGGAATTTTGGCGTTTGGAATTTTTTTGCCACTACGCCGTTTACTGATCAAATGAATAAATTTTATATTTTGATAGATCGGGCGTTTCTGAACGTGGCGATACCAAATATGTCTATGTTTTTTTATTTTTTTTAACCCTTTAATTTTCAATGGGGTGAATGGAGGGTGATTTGACCTTTTTTTTTTTTTTTTTTTTTTTTAATTTTTCAAAACTTTTTTTAACTTTTACTAGTACCCCTAGGGGACTATAACGATCAGCAATCTGATCTCTCATACTTTCTTGTAGATCAGAGCAGCATTGCTCTGATCTGCACAAAAGCAGCTCTCCTCTCACACATGGCAGTCTGCCAGCTGTAGGAGGAACTGACTCATGATAGCTACAGGAGTCATCACATGACCCTCTGCCACCATGGCAACTATCGGATCCATGTGATCACATCACTTGACTTCCGATGCTTGCTGTGGCCTGCTATTACATCGCACTGTGACATTTTCACAGCGCGCTGTAAGGGGTTAACAGGCACGTGTGAGTAGCGATTTCACTTGTGCTTGATAGCCGCACATGTCAGCTGTTAAAATCAGCTGACATGTGTAGTGATCACTGCCGACTGCCCGCGGCAAGCGGCGGGGATTAACCTCACACGATCCTTACCTTTCCAGTACGTCATGGTCAAAATTGGGTTTGTCTTTAACGGGTTGCAGACATCTGGTGAGAAATTCATGTCAATAGTATCTTTACAAATATATTTACTTAGAAAATTAGTGACTTGTTCAATACCCATTTCACCCAGTGTATGTCTGAGCATTGCAGTATATGTATGGATTGATAATGGTTATGTTTGTATTATAGGAATGTTTATTCCCAGCTGTGATGAAGATGGATATTACAGAAAGATGCAGTGTGACCAGGCCAGTGGGGAGTGTTGGTGTGTGGATCAGCATGGCTCTGAGCTAACAGGCACCAGAATACATGGGAACCCAGACTGTGGTAAGAGTCATTTTGGTATCATGCTAAGTCCGACACTTATTGTTTTGTTTAGAGAACACATTATATCTAAAACACAAAAATAAAAATGCTACTGATAATTGGGGTTCATTATAAAATGATGGTGTTTGCGCAGGGTTGATCCTGCCAGCAGTCAGCAGTGGAGCCACAATGTTAAGCAGCTGATTTCATATTTTTAACCGCATCACAGCTATCAGCCTTTGCAGAGGGCTATCAGCATTGTCAGGACATATATGAAGGGTTGGTGCGGGGCTGAATGGAGGGGATGGAACTAAAATGAGGCATGGAGAAAGAAAACATGTGAAAAGAAAGAAAAGAGCTGAAGAGAGGAAAGACTGAAAAGGCAACAAAAGGAACATTAGACAAGAAGGAGTCATAATGTCTGATTAATGAAGACCGGGCAAGGTGTAGTTCCCTTACTATGCATGTGTAGACTTCCACTAGTAGGGCGATATGCCCTTGCTGAAGGCCGCATGATGCTGATGGCTTCAGCTGGCCTGGACCATATGTTAATTCATTTAAGAAGAGAGACCAGCAGTTCTTTTAAAACAAGTAGTAGTTTTGCTTAACAGTCCTCTGTTGACAACTGTGTACATAAGATAGCGGACACACAACATCTTGTACATTTCATCAACACAGAGCAACTTTAGACACATGCTCTTCAGTCCCAGTTCAGCTGTTCCTATCCCCGCTGTTCTGGTTCATTTTACCAGTACCTAGTCCAGCATCACAAAACAGTTTGTGAAAGTCACACTGTCTTCCCGCTATTCCAACTTCCAAGTTTTCTGATAGTTAGGAAAGCTCTGCCTGGGGCACTTCTTCATCTCATGTTCTAGTCTGTCTTGGCCTGTTACCTTTAGAAGCTGTAAGCTAATTGGGGTATTCCTGACGCTGTCCTTCACGCTGGATCTCTACCACTTTCCTTGTGTCTTGATTGAATCTTCAGGATAACGCTATCTTTGTCCTGGTCTCCTTCCTCCTTCTCACCACTGGGCCACATCTGATGTTACACAGGAAACCCTCATATATCCTACATCCTAGCCACTCTTTTATGGGCTAGTCCCGACTATTAATTTCTTCGAACTCGACTTTCAGAATAACACATAAAACATTGCTACACATTATACAATACATCACAATTCACATAGCACATTACTTCCACACCAACGCAAGACATACACGTGCAGCTCAATAAATTAGAATATCATCAAAAAGTTAATTTATTTCAGTAATTAGAGATTAGCGAACCTCAGGCTCGGGGTTTGGGCTCAAGAAAAGACCAGAAAATCAGTCAGGTGAGAATCACGCTGTGCTCGTGTGTGCATGATTACCTGCATCCTGTGCGCTGTGGATGTGTTTTATCGGGTCAAATTTGGCTTACATTCAGCGTTGGAAAATGTTCTGTTCATGGAGTATAAAAAATAAATCAAACACCGCCCACAAAGCTCTGGAAATGTTTTGCTATGGGCCAAAAGCAATAAACTTCCGGAGCTATGTTGGCGGTTTTTGTTTATTTATTTTTTATTCTCCGTGAACAAAAATCTTCCAACACTGAATGTAAGACAAATTTGACTCAAAAAAACACATCCGCAGCGCGTAGGATGCAGGTACTCATGCATATACGAGCCTAGTACGTTACTCACCTGATTGATTTTTTCTTTTTTTCCTGAGCCCGAATTCCGAGCCTAAGGTTCGCTCATCTCTATCAGTAATAAAATACAAAAAGGAAAGGCATCTATATATATAATTGCCTTATTCTGTCTGTCTGTCTGTCTGTCTGTCTATCTGTCTGTCTGTCTGTCTGTCTGTCTATCTGTCTGTCTGTCTGTCTGTCATGCTCCGAAATTGTGTCCTTACGGTGACACAAAGCTGATTGGCCGCTGGGCTCGCCATGGCCCCGCCCCCCCACACGGATTGGCCTCTCGCCCTGGCTCTCTGCAGGCCCCGCCCCCCTCACGCAATGCACGCTCGCTCTGGCCCAACTGACACGGAGCTCCGATTCCCAGGTGAGTACACACACACATCAGATCACACTCACTCTCACACTCACTCTCACACACACCTCACACATCACAACATGCTGGGATATCGCTTGCTTCTACACCGGCTCCGTCAGGATCCCGGCAGCGCCAGACATAACCTTGCGATGCTGGGATCTTGACGGAGGCCGTGAAAGCTGGTAACCATTATAAACATCGGGTAACTAAGGTCCCTTAGTTACCCGATGTGTATCATAGTTACCAGTGTACACCGGCTCACACTCACTCTCACACACACCTCACACACACATCACATCGCATCCACACATCAAGGTCCTGCAGCTGCGGAACATACACACACATAACAGCACACACACACACACACACACACAAATCAGATCACACTCACACACACCTCACACATCACATCGCATCCACATACTCACAACATCCTGGGATATCGCTTGCTTCTCGGCGGCGATACTGTGCTGTTGTGAGCTTCCAGGACCTGCCGGGGGATCACATGGCCAGAAGCATGTGATATCCCCGGATGTTGTGAGTATCAGCGCGTATGTGCAATATCGTCAGTGTGTGTGTCTTTGTGTGTGAGTGTATGCGATCGGATGTGTGTCCCTGTACTGTGCATCCATATATTAATAATGTCCCCGTACTGTGCATCCATATATTAATAATGTCCCCGTACTGTGCATCCATATATTAATAATGTCCCCGTACTGTGCATCCATATATTAATAATGTCCCCGTACTGTGCATCCATATATTAATAATACCCCGTACTGTGCATCCATATATTAATAATGTCCCCGTACTGTGCATCCATATATTAATAATGTCCCCGTACTGTGCATCCATATATTAATAATGCCCCCATACTGTGCATCCATATATTAATAATGTCCCCGTACTGTGCATCCATATATTAATAATACCCCGTACTGTGCATCCATATATTAATAATGTCCCCGTACTGTGCATCCATATATTAATAATGCCCCGTACTGTGCATCCATATATTAATAATACCCCCGTAATGTGCATCCATATATTAATAATGCCCCGTACTGTGCATCCATATATTAATAATGTCCCCGTACTGTGTATCCATATATTAATAATGCCCCCGTACTGTGCATCCATATATTAATAATGCCCCCGTACTGTGCATCCATATATTAATAATGTCCCCATACTGTGCATCCATATATTAATAATGCCCCGTACTGTGCATCCATATATTAATAATGTCCCCGTACTGTGCATCCATATATTAATAATACCCCCGTACTGTGCAGCTATATATTAAAAATACCCCCGTACTGTGCATCCATATATTAATAATGCCCCCGTACTGTGCATCCATATATTAATAATGGCTGATGCTGAGGACAGAGAGGCTGATGCTGGAGACAGAGAGGCTGATGCTGGGGACAGAGAACCTGATGCTGGGGACAGAGAGGCTGATGCTGGGGACAGAGAGGCTGATGCTGGGGACAGAGAGGCTGATGCTGGGGACAGAGAGGCTGATGCTGGGGACAGAGGCTGATGCTGGGGACAGAGAGGCTGATGCTGGGGACAGAGAGGCTGATGCTGGGGACAGAGAGGCTGATGCTGGCGACAGAGAGGCTGATGCTAGGGACAGAGAGGCTGATGCTGGAGACAGAGAGGCTGATGCTGGAGACAGAGAGGCTGATGCTGGAGACAGAGAGGCTGATGCTGGGGACAGAGAGGCTGATGCTGGGAGGAGAGAGGCTGATGCTGCAGGTAGAGAGGCTGATGCTGGCGCAGCATGGCGGATGGAGCACCTTTGGGAGTGCGCAGCATGGCGGATGGAGCACGTTTGGGAGTGCGCAGCATGGCGGATGGAGCACGTTTGGGAGTGCGCAGCATGGCGGATGGATCACGTTTGGGAGTGCGCAGCATGGCGGATGGAGCACGTTTGGGAGTGTGCAGCATGGCGGATGGAGCACATTTGGAAATGCGCAGCATGGCGGATGGAGCACGTTTGGGAGTGCGCAGCATGGGGGATGCAGCACGATGGGGAGTGCGGAGTATGGCGGATGGAGCACGTTTGGGAGTGCGCAGCATGGAGGATGCAGCACGATGGGGAGTGCGGAGTATGGCAGATGGAGCACGTTTGGGAGTGCGCAGCATGGCGGATGGACCACGTTTGGGAGTGCGCAGCATGGCGGATGGAGCACGTTTGGGAGTGCGCAGCATGGGAGATGGAGCACGATGGGGAGTGCGCAGCATGGCGGATGGAGCACGTTTGGGAGTGCGCAGCATGGGGGATGGAGCACGATGGGGAGTGCGCAGCATGGCGGATGGAGCACGTTTGGGAGTGCGCAGCATGGCGGATGGAGCACGTTTGGGAGTGCGCAGCATGGCGAATGGAGCACGTTTGGGAGTGCGCAGGATGGGAGATGGAGCACGATGGGGGGTGCGCAGCATAGGGGATGGAGCACGTTTGGGAGTGCGCAGCATGGCGGATGGAGCACGTTTGGGAGTGCGCAGCATGGGGGATGGAGCACGTTTGGGAGTGCGCAGCATGGCGGATGGAGCACGTTTGGGAGTGCGCAGCATGGGAGATGGAGCACGATGGGGAGTGCGCAGCATGGCGGATGGAGCACGATGGGGAGTGCGCTGCATGGCGGATGGAGCACGTTTGGGAGTGCGCAGGATGGGAGATGGAGCACGATAGGGGGTGCGCAGCATACGGGATGGAGAACGATGGGGAGTGCGCTGCATGGGGGATGGAGCACGATGGGAAGTGCTCACCTCCCCCCAACACACACACATACGCGCGCGCACTGCACAACACACCACACCACACACACACACTGGGAACCACAAACAACTGCCCTACACAGACACCCACACACACAGACAACGCTGCACACACAAATATACGCACATACCGCACAACACGCACATTGCACAAAACATACCTCCCCCCAAAACACACCACACACACACAAACTGCGCAACACACACACAACGCTACAGACACACAGCGCTCCACAAACAACGCAACACACAAACAACACCGCTCTCACCCCCCATCACACCCAGACAACATCCAGAACATGTACAGCGCCCTACACAAACACTTGGTAACTACACACAACAACATCTATATATATATATATATATATAACAAAAATCATACATGAGCTACACAATACGTAAATTCTAGAATACCCGATGCGTAGAATCGGGCCACCTTCTAGTATAGAATATAAAATAATTACACACAGAGTGATCTATTTCAAGTGTTTATTTATGTTAATGTTGATAATTATGGCTTACACCCAATGAAAACCCAAAAGTCATTATCTCAGAAAATTAGAATATTATATAAGACCAAGTGAAAAAATGATTTTAAACTCAGAAATGTTGGCGCCTACTGAGAAGTATGTACAGTAAATGCACTCAATTCATATCGGGGCTCCTTTTTGCATGAATTATTCCATCAATGCGGTGTGGACTGGAGTCACTGCTGAGGTATTATGGAAGCCCAGGTTGCTTTGATAGCAGCCTTCAGTTCGTCTGCATTGTTGGGTCTGATGTCTCTCATCTTCCTCTTGACAATACACTATAGATTCTCTATGGGGTTTAGGTCAGGCGAGTTTGCTGGCCAATCAAACACAGTGATACTGTAGTTTTTAAACCAGGTATTGGTACTTTTGGTAGTGTGGACAGGTGCCAAGTCCTGCTGGAAAATGAAATTTATATCTCCAAAAAGCTTGTCAGCAGAGGGAAGCATGAAGTTGTCTAACATTTTCTGGTAGACGGCTGTGCTGACTTTGGTCTTGATAAAATACAGTGGGCTTACACCAGCAGATGACATGGATCCCCAAACCATCACTGATTGTGGAAACTTCACACTAGACCTCAAGCAGCTTGGATTGTGGCCTCTCCACTCTTCCTCCAGACTCTGGGACCTTGATTTCCAAATGAAATATAAAATTTACTTTCATCTGAAAACAACACCTTGGACCACTAAGCAACAGTCCTGTTCTTTTTATCTTTGGCCCAGGTAAGATGCTTCTGGCGTTGTCTATTAGTCATGAGTGGCTTGACACAAGGAATGTGACAGTTGTAGCCTATGTCCTGGATACATCTGTTTGTGGTGGCTCTTGAAGCACTGACCCCCAGCAGCAGTCCACTCCTTGTGAATCTCCCCCAAATTTTTGAATGGCCTTTGCTTAACAATTCTTTCAAGGCTGCGGTTATCCCGGTTGCTTTTGCACCTTTTTCTACCACACTTTTTCCTTCCACTCAACTTTACATTAATATGCTTGGATACAGCACTCTGTGAACAGCCAGCGTCTTTAGCAGTGATGTTAACTATTCTAATTTTCTGAGATAATGACTCTTGGGATTTCACTGACTGTAAGCCATAATCAACAACATTAATAAAAATAAACACTTGAAATAGAACACTCTGTAATGACTCTATATAATATAAGTTTCCCTTTTTGTATAGAACTACTGAAATAAATTAACTTTTTGATGATGTTTTAATTTATTAAAATGAACTTATAATTCACATTACAGCAACGTGATTGGTGTCTTCAGGGGGGAAACACTACTACACGTCCACCTCCTTACATTCCTCCTCTCATTAATGATGGTCATCCACAACCATCCGGAGACCTAAAAAACACCAATGCCATACTACACATAATATTAATAAACATTGGCCCCTTTTCTTTTCCGGGATGCAGATGGCGTCTGCTCTCCTTTTGGGTGCAATACGCACCTGGTCCTACTAGGTGAGAACCCCAATAACAGAATGTCCAAGCCTCTTTTATCAGGTGCCCTCACACAAACATAACAGTAGCCCTCATGGTCCAATGGCACAGTCCATTGTCCCTTTAAGGGTAGCCCAGATAGCAAGAGCTCATTTTACAGAGTCCTTTCTTGCAAAATGGCAGTCAAAGAAAAAGGCACAAAAAAAGGCACAGTCCTTTTCTCCTCCACCTGACATCAGTCCTTAGAACTAGGACACAATCTATTTAGTCCTGAGAACTAGGACACAGTCTATTTTTGAGGAAAATTCCTTTCCTGAATTTGGCAAAGTCCATAGTGTGGAACGTGCTGCCTACTCGCTACTACAAAGTCCCTCAATCCAGCAGGAGAGTGCACAACGGGTGAAAACAAAAGGAAGGGACAAAACAACTTCAGTCTTCTGCTTCCAACAGCAGGGACTTCCGGATATTTGGGTCTTAGGCCTGCAACCTTCCAAAGACTTCAGAACTGTCCTGGTCAAGGGGTGCAACAGGCGCAAAGAGGGCCGTCAGGTATCCAACTCCATTCTCTTTACTCTTTCAGCTGGCTATGCTCAGACACAGGTTTATTCAGCCCCTGCTCTCCATATACATACAGAAGAGTGGACATTCTGGGCCACATACCCCACAGTTAGGTTTGCTGCTACCACCGGCAGTTTGGTGATCTTCACTTCTTCTGAATTTCCATGGAGACTCAAGGCTGTCTTGCTTTTGCTGTCCTTCACATGAGCCTCTGAGCTTGGGGACTTCAGGTGTTCTCTGCCAGGCCACATGGCCTTACCTCCTCAGTCATGAGGGCCATTGGCCTTTGTCACTTTCTTCATCTTGCTCCTACTCTGGCTGGCACATGGTACCATAGGCCTTTATTTGCCATCAGAAATCCCTGCTCCATCCAACTCTCCTTCCTCTCTGACTTCCACTACAAAAATAGCCCCGTATTACCCACCTCTTGGCATCCTGTGTCATAGCTCCACCTAGCATTGGGTGGTATCTCTTCTTCATCCTATTTCTTCCAGAACTTCGCCTGTTCTCTGCTGTCACTCTGCAACGAGTGAATCTTTTCTGTCCAGTTTCCCCTATGCGCACTTACTCTGGGCTGACTGTTCCAAACGAGACGCGGGTTACCGGTGGGAAGCCATCGGGACCGAAGATACACAAAAGGTGCAGGGAAAGGCAGCCACCACCAACCGTCTGGGAGAAACCACAGCAGCCGGGGACCCGTCCATCCAGCCATTTGTTTTACCAGAGACTTGCATCCATTTGTGGCTGAGTGAGTACTACCGTGCCATCCGGCACCGCGCTGCTCAGTCCAAGCGCCCCCTGCACCTTGCCAACCCTGCCTCCCCGTCACCTCACCGGGCCCCGGGACCACCAACCCCTACCCACGGAGGGGGAAACAACATCCCAGCTGCTCCCTGCCATTGCTCCCGGGATCCCCGTCCACAGCAACGGTGGTGTCCAACCTCACCACAACCCGTGGGTGGCGTCACGGACCAAATCCCCAAACCAAACCACCCCTTTCACTCACGGGCGAGGAGCGCCGCTCGAGTCCCCGGATCCGGCCCATCGCTCGAGCCACCGAGCAGCATCAGCAGCAGCGCCGGACCCGAGTGCCAGCGAGAGCGCAGCAGCGACGGCTCCCTCCCCGCCCGCGACACCTATAAGATATATATTTTTATGTGAGCATAAATTGTTGCCTTCCATTTGGGAGAGTTCAGTTGCGGACCAGAACAACTTTCTCAAACTTTACATAAGAAGATGAAAAAAAATTCCTGGTAAGTTCATTTTTCAGTAATCTGTATGTGCCGTATGTGCTGTAAGAGCTTGTACGTTGCGACATCGCTTCCGAAATATAGTCGGGGTCACGTCGTTAGGGACGCAGATCCGGCGCCGGTAGCGACATCGCAACGTGTAAATCCTAGGAGCGCCGATAAACGATCGCAAAAGCGTCGAAAATCGGTGATCTGTGTAGCGTCGTACATTTCCATAATGTTGGGTCGACCGCAGGTACGATGTTGTTTGTCGTTCCTGCAGCTCCACACATCGCTGTGTGTAAACCCGCAGGAGCGACAAACATCTTCTTACCTGCGTCCCGACAATGCGGAAGGAAGAAGGTGGGCGAGATGTTATGTCCCGCTCATCTCCGCCCCTCCGCTTCTATTGGCCGGCAGATTAGTGACGTCGCGGTGACGTCACTGTGACACCGAACGCACCTCCCCCTTGAAGGAGGGATAGTTCGGCAGTCACAGCGACGTCGCCGAGCAGGTATGTGCGTGTGAAGCTGCCGTAGTGATAATGTTCGCTACAGCAGCAATTACCACATATCGCATGTGCGACGGGGGCGGGTACTATCGCGCTCGGCATCACTAGCCGATGCTAGCAATGTCGCAGCATGTAAAGTACCCCTTAGTGTATGCAAAGGGTCCAATTCACCCTTCTGAGACCAATAAAGATCATTGTAGTCTCCATTTGTCGTTTTATATGTTAAAATACTTTTTTTTGTTTAATAGCACAGTCTCCACTATTCCGGAGGCATCTAGAAAAAGACAGATACAATGTTCTACACATATATTTGACCCAGTGACAAAGGTTTGTTACTAAGTTAAAAAATGTCACACCTCCTGTAGTTTATAGTTAAATTCAGTAAAGCCTGCTTTACACGTTGCAATTAGTTGTACAATCGCATTTGCGATGTGACACGCCCAGGTTGCATACGGGATCTTATGAGATCACACGTAGGTCGTTCATTTGCTGTCACACGAGCGTTAGTAGTCTATGTTAAATTGATCAATTTTGTGTGCGATCCTTTAGATCATGTGTTCTGTGACGTATGCATTGGGGACCTTTTTTTTTTTTTTTTTTATTTATTGACTTGCCAAGCGTGTGTAATGTGTAGGGATACGTTTTTACTATGTCATCTGCCATTCAGCTCTGCTACATGGCCGCTGACAGCAGACACAGACAGCCATGTAGCAGAGCTGAATGGCAGATGACAGCAGACACAGACAGAGCCGCACTGTCAGAATGAACTCGGGTGAACTTCACCCGACTTCATGGTCATGCTGCGGCTCTGTCTGTGTCGCGCCCTGATTAGCGGTCACCTGTGAAGGGCTCACCAGTGACCACTAAACTCCTAAGTGACTGAAGTTAGCAGCCCTCTCTCATACTCACCGATCCCCGATCCCCGGCACTGCACGGCGTTCACACTGCTCCGGTGGCTTTTACTGTTTTGAAAAAGCCGGCCGCCCATTAAACAATCTCGTATTCCCTGCTTTCCCCACCCACCGGCGCCTATGATTGGTTACAGTGAGACACGCCCCAATGCTGAGTGACAGGTGTCACACTGCACCCAATCACAGCAGCCGGTGGGCGTGTCTATACTGTGTAGTGAAATAAATAATTAAATAATTTAAAAAAACGGCGTGCGGTCCCCCCCAATTTTAAAACCAGCCAGATAAAGCCATACGGCTGAAGGCTGGTATTCTCAGGATGGGGAGCTCCACGTTATGGGGAGCCCCCCAGCCTAACAATATCAGCCAGCAGCCGCCCAGAATTGCCGCATACATTAGATGCGACAGTTCTGGGACTGTACCCGGCTCTTCCCGATTTGTCCTGGTGCGTTGGCAAATCGGGGTAATAAGGAGTTATTGGCAGCCCATAGCTGCCAATAAGTCCTAGATTAATCATGTCAGGCGTCTATGAGACAGCTTCCATGATTAATCTGTAAATTACAGTAAATAAACACACACACCCGAAAAAAATCCTTTATTAGAAATAAAAAACACAAACATATACCCTGGTTAACCACTTTAATCAGCCCCAAAAAGCCCTCCATGTCCGGCGTAATCCAGGATGCTCCTGCGTCGCTTCCAGCGCTGCTGCATGGAGGTGACCGGAGCTGCAGAATACACCGCCGCTCCGGTCACCTCCACACAGCAACTGAAGAGTGCCGCGCGATCAGCTAAGCTTTCACTGAGGTTACCCGCTGTCACTGGATGCAGCGGTGGCAGCGGGTAACCTCAGTGACAGCTCAGCTGATCGCGCTACTCACCGCCGCTCCTCTCACCTCCACGCAGCAACTGAGGTGAGTAGCGCGATCAGCTGAGCTGTCACTGAGGTTGCCCGCGGCTACCGCTGCATCCAGTGACAGCGGGTATCCTCAGTGACAGCTCAGCTGATCGCATGGCTGTCTTCATTAGCTGCGTGGAGGTGACCGGAGCGGCTATGTCTGCTGCAGCTCCGGTCACCTACATGCAGCAGCGCTGGAAGCGACGCTGGAGCATCCTGGATTACGCCGGACATGGAGGGCTTTTTGGGGCTGATTAAAGTGGTTAACCAGGGTATATGTTTGTGTTTTTTATTTCTAATAAATGATTTTTTCGGGTGTGTGTGTTTATTTACTGTAATTTACAGATTAATCATGGAAGGTATCTCGGGGAGACGCCTGACATGATTAATCTAGGACTTATTGGCAGCTATGGGCTGCCAATAACTCCTTATTACCCCGATTTGCCAACGCACCAGGGCAAATCGGGAAGAGCCGGATACAGTCCCAAAACTGTCGCATCTAATGTATGCGGCAATTCTGGGCGGCTGCTGGCTGATATTGTTAGGCTGGGGGGCTCCCCATAACATGGAGCTCCCCATCCTGAGAATACCAGCCTTCAGCTGTATGGCTTTATCTGGCTGGTTTTAAAATTGGGGGGACCGCACGCCGTTTTTTTAAATTATTTAATTATTTATTTCACTACACAGTATAGACACGCCCACCGGCTGCTGTGATTGGGTGCAGTGTGATACCTGTCACTCAGCGTGGGGGCGTGTCTCACTGTAACCAATCATAGGCGCCGGTGGGCGGGGAAAGCAGGGAATACGAGATTGTTTAATGGGCGGCCGGCTTTTTCAAAACAGTAAAAGCCGCCGGAGCAGTGTGAACGCCGTGCAGCATCGGGGATCGGTGAGTATATGAGAGAGGGGGATAGACTGACATGGACAGAGAGTGAGGGACAGAGATAGTGACCGACTGACAGAGATTAGTGAATGACAGACATTGTGAGGCGCTTCAGAACGCAGCTTTTCAGCTGCGCTCTGAAGCAGACTTTTTTAAGCTGCGGTACAGAGCGCACACCTGCGCACATAGCCTCAGACACCAAAATCGTATGAGGGATCTCCCACGTTACAATTGACTAGGTTCGTGCAACAAAACGCTCAATTCTAGACAAAGATACGATGTGTTTGCGATCAACGGTTTTGCGTTCAATCCTGATCGCACGTAGCTGTCACACGCAGATACCTCACAAACGATGCCGGATGTGCGTCACTTACAACTTGACCCCAATGACGGATTGTGAGATATATTGAAGCGTGTAAAGTGGGCTTTAGGTAAGCTCAAAGCCACAACAATGTTTATATCTCTGTGGCTTACTAACTACTTTCAGTGCTTATAGCCAGGCGGTGAAGTACCATTTTACTGAATATCTGTGTGGCCACAAACAATGAAAGTTGAAAGTCATGAAAAATAAATGTCATTTTTAAATTATTCTGTTGTGTGTATGTGTTCTGGTGAGGTTTGTGCTCCAGCGCTGTTTTTCAGTCTAAAGTACCAATTAATTGAAGCCATCATGCAAGAGTTCTGGTATAAATCGTTGCAAAATTGTTGTGTAATGCAGACGTGTGCAAAAATACAATATTTTTCACAACAGTTTTGCCGATCTAGGCCAAATTGGGTGGACTGTAACAAAGGAGTGATACTGCAACTCATATAATTCAATGAGAACTCCGACATTCCTTACATAGATACCTTAATCCAGTCTTTGACAGGAGTAAGATTTGTGGAGAGGCACACATCAATTGTCAGACGCTCCTGATTTATTAAGAAGCAAGCCCCTCTTTAAGATCAATTTACCCCAATAAACTGTATTATCTTGTCAAAACTGGGCATGAACATCACCGGTCTTCATAAGTTAAGGCCTTCGTTATTTTTCCTGAATATATGTACAAAAAGTCTTTAGGTATATGTGTTTATATGTGTATGCAATAAGCATTTATTGCTCAGTATGTGTGTGTTGTGCACATGTATGCAATATATATATATATATATACAGTATCTCACAAAAGTGAGTACACCCCTCGCATTTTTGTGAATATCTGATTATATCTTTTCAACACTGAAGATATGACACTGACACAATGTAAAGTAGTCAGTGTACAGCTTGTACAGCAGTGTAAATTCTAAATAACTCAACACACAGCCATTAATGTCTAAACCGACATCCGGCAGCACTCATGCAGCCCCAAAAAATGTCACTCTAAGGGCACGCTCACACGAGCGTGAAAAACGGACGAGTGCAATGAGAGAAAATCTCGTATTGCACTCTGACCAATGTTAGTCAATGAGGGAGAGCAGTTGGTCAGCTTTTCTCGCATCCAGATTTTGGATGCGAGAAAAGTTGCAACATGCTGCGATTTTCTTCAAGAGCCATATCACTCGTACCTATTCAAGTGAATGGGTGCGAGAGAAACATCGGACTGCACTCAGATGTTATTGTTGCATGCCATCCATAGGCAGTGCTGGCTCCCCCCCTTTTTGCGTTTAAATGGTCGGTGGTTGACCCTCACTTTGCCATACATGCCCAGCGTGGTTTGCAAATTCCTTGTGTTGCGATCAAAATTCATATTAGTGCCTGTTCACACACAGCCACCGCCTCCTGTTCCACAGGCATCATTATTTAAGCATCATCTTCCTGAGCCTGTTCTGTCCTCATCCATGTTTGCTGGTCTGACACTGTGAGGGCCAGTTCTAATATTGTGCTGGTGTGTGTGGCTTCGCTACATATGCTGGCACCTGGGCTGCCTGTATTTGCAGTGTCATTCCTTGCAGCATGGGAGCGGTTCAGACATGTCTCAGGTATGTGTTGTTTTAATATGGTCCTGCTCATTATATGAGACCGTATGGTACAATAGTAATTTATAATATAGAGTAGGGACCCCCTATAGAGATTTGCCATGACGTGACAGGGGGGCTCAAATCATTGATCAATCATTTGCTAAAAATCTCATTGAATTGTTACAGTAGGAATGAATTTGTGAACATTACACTTTTTATTGTTGCATGCCATCCATAGGCAGTGCTGTCTCCCCCCCTTTTTGCTAGTGTGAGTCCAGCCTTACCACCATGCTTGACTATAGGCAAGACACGCCGCTAGCAACAAAAGTGAATACACCCCTAATTGAAAATGGCTATATTGTGCCAAATTAACCATTTTCCCTCCCCGATGTCTTATGACTCATTAGTATTGCAAGGTCTCATGTGTGAATAGGGAGCAGGTGTGTTATATTTAGCGTTATTGCTCACACACTCTCTCATACTGATCACTGAAAGTTCAACATAGCACCTCATGGCAAAGAATTCTCCGGGGATCTGAAAAAAAGAAATGTTGCTCTACATAAAGATGGCCTAGGTTATAAAAAGATTGCCAACACCCTGAAACTGAGCTGCAGCATGGTGGCCAAGGCCATTCAGCAGTTTAACAAGACAGTTTCCACTCAGAACAGGCCTCGCCATGATCAACCAAAGAAACTTAGTGCACGTGCTCAGCATCCTATCCAGAGCTTGTCTTTTCAAAATAGATATGAATTCTGCCAGCATTGCTGCATAGGTTAAAAGGGTCGGGAGGAGGGAGTCAACCTGTCAGTGCTCAGACCATACGCCACATACTGCAACAAATTGGACTGCATGTCCATCCTCCCTGAAGTAAGCCTCTTCCAATTATGATGCATAAGAAACCCCGCAACAGTTTGCTTAAGACAAGCAGACTTAAGGCCGCTTTACACGCTGCAATATCGGTACCGATATCGCTAACGTGCGTTCCCGCCCCCATCGGTTGTGCAACATGGGCAAATTGCTGCCCGTGTCGCACAGCTTCAGCCGGACCCGTCACACATACTTACCTTCCCTGCGACGTTGCTGTGACCGGCAAACCGCCTCCTTTCTAAGGGGGCGGTCCGTGCGACGTCACAGCGACGTCACTGAGCGGCCGCCCAATAGAAGCGGAGGGGCAGAGATGAGCGGGACGTAACATCCCGCCCACCTCCTTCCTTCCGCATTGGGGCCGGCGGCAGGTAAGGAGTGGTTTCTCGTTTCTGCGGCGTCACATAGAGCGATGTGTGCTGGCGCAGGACCGACGAACTACTTCGTACCTGCAGCTCCAACGATATTCGAGAATGGACCCCCATGTCACCGATGAGCGATTTTGCACGTTTTTGCGACGATGCAAAATCGCTCATAGGTGTCACACGCAACGGCATCGCTAAGGCGGCCGGATGTGCGTCACAAATTCCGTGACTCCAACGACTTCGCATTAGCGATGTCGTAGCGCGTAAAGCCCGGTTAAGGACATGGATTATTGGAACCATGTCCTGTGGTCTGATGAGACCAAGATAATCTTATTTGTTTTAGATGGTGTCAAGCATTGTGGGGGCAACCAGGTGAGGCGTACAAAGACAAGTGTGTCTTACAGTCAAGCATGGTGGTTGGAGTGTCATGTTTGGGGCTGCATGAGTGCTGCCGGCTGTGTGGAGCTACAGTTCATTGAGGGAACCATGAATGCCAATATGTACTGTGACATACTGAAGCAGAGCATGTGTCGCGGGCGGAGGAGGGGACGCTGCACTCTCCCACTGCTCGGGTCCGGCTGCTGCTGCTCAGTGGTGGCTCGAGCGGTGGGCCGGATCCCGGGGACTCGAGCGGCGTTCCTCGCCCATGAGTGAAAAGGGGGAATTGATTGTGGGGATTTGATATTGTCCGTGACGCCACCCACGGTTGTGGTGAGATTGGTGACACCACCGCTGCTCTGGACGGGGATCCCGGGAGCGATGACAGGGAGCAGCCTGGATGTTAGTTCTCCCCTCCGTGGGTAGGGGGGATTGGTTGTCCCGGGGCCCGGTGAGGGGGTAAGGATGGATGGCAGGCGGGTTACAGGGCCTGGTGAGGTGCAGGGTCGCAGGGGCAGCACTGTGCTGCACGGCACGGTGGTACTCACTCCGCCAATTATGAACACAGAGTCTCCGGTAAAACAAACGGCTGGATGGACGGGTCCCACAGACGGCTGCGGTGTTTCTCCTCCCGGCAGGTTGATGGTGACTGCCTTTCCCTGCACCTGTGTAGTGTGTATGGTTCCAATGGGTTCCCACCGGTAACCCGCTCCCCAGCTTGGATATGTGCTGAAGGAGCCCCTTTTGCCCGCAGGCTCTGGCCCTGGGAACTTTAGCCTTGGCGGTGACTGTGTTTCCCTATAACGGTTGGACTGTTGCCTTCTATCGGGACTTGGCTGCTGGGAAACCCAGGAGGTTCCCTTCGCTAACGGATTTGACAAATTACACGGCGACTCCTAGCCTTGTCGGGGTCCGTAAGCCCCTGCCGGATGGTGCTGGCTTCTCTTTGCGTACCGGTCCGGTACCGCCGGGTCACCGCCCGTCCATGGTCCTTACGACTAGCTCCAATAGGCCTCTCCTGCAGACGGTCACCACCGTCTGCCAACCTTGCTGTTCCGTCCGGCCCACACACCCGAACCACTTTCTGTCTGCTCCTCTACCACTTCACTCCTTCCACTTCAAACTCTAAATCTCAACTCCTTCCTTTTCCCGCCTCCAGGACTGTGCACTCCTCGGTGGGTGGGACCAACTGGCTGGCCCACCCCCTGGTGTGAACATCAGCCCCTGGAGGGAGGCAACAAGGATTTTGTTTGACTTAGGTGTGCCTGACCGGGGTGTGGGGTGTGTTGGTGTAGTTCCTGTGACGTCCTGGCTTGTCCAGGGCGCCACATTCCCCCTTAGTAAAATGCAGACCGTCCGCGGGCTGCCCGTCCATCACCGGTTTTATTTTCACAACTGAAAAGAGATAAACGGTAAAACACATAATACAAGTATATTAACTCTTCCCACATCGGGAGGCACATTTCTTAAACGTTGCTAACGGTAACGGCTTCCGCTCTCTTCCACCCAAGCAACCTGGCCCTGATGCTGCCCCTAAGCAAATGGGCAACACACCTTGACCCCAGTCCAGCACAAGTTACTCGAGCGGGTTCTGTCCTTTTCAGGGGACCCACGTCCATGGGGAACCCCTGAAACCCCCGGAGGATCGCCACTGGTTGCGGTAGTGGCGGGCCTGGGCCATCTCTTTCCTCCAGGCCCATCCTCCTAATCAGCCTCTCCGGAGGCGGTAACGGTAAAGCCATAAAAACATATCTATTTACACACCACAAGTTCGTGGTTGCCCTGCCAGTTCTCGGGCTTGTCCGTAGCAGTTTCTACACATAACTTGCAAACAGTCCCCACGGGGACAACAGTTGCCGGCAACGACCGGTTAAAATCAGGGTTGGCCAATCAGGTGACATCTCGGTTAATTCTTCTCTTATCATTCTTTAAAACTTTCAAAATGGTACTTTCAACACACAAAGTCCCCCCTTTAAAGAGTAGTTTCCCTGTACCTAAGTGGGGGTCTATCTAGGTTGGGACGAGTGGACCTCCGGGGTCCGGTGTCAGTGGTGACAGGCAGTGGGGCAGAGGGAACCATCAGTTCCTCTTCCCTGCTATCGTGTGGGGCAGGCGGAGGCATAGGGGAGCTGGGTACAGGTTCATCCCTGGGCACTGGCTCATGGTTGACTACTTCCATCACTTCCTCATCCACGGGTTGTGGGAACAGTATCACTGGAAGAATCACCGCGCCGTTCTGTGTAGGCCAGTCTTCTGGGAAATCACCCATCCTGGTGTGGATTACCTCTTTTGCCTTCTCCACCGGTCTGGGAACCGGAGCTTCAGCCGCTACCCTCAATGCTGGTGGGCACCTCTTTAGATGGTCACGGGAAACCGTGGCCAAAGTTCCCCCCTGGTCACGACTGATCTGGTAGGCATTCCCATTCTCCCATCCTGTGGGCTGTATGACATACGGGCTTTGCTCCCATTGATCATCCAGCTTGTGGGTCCTCCTTTTTCGCTTCAGCACTACATCTCCAGGCTAGAAGGGACCAGCAGACGCCTTCTGGTTGAAGCGCTGCTCCTGTTGTTCCCGACTCCGACTCAAGTTCTTTTCAACATACTCCTGGACTTGTCGGTACTGCACCCTCCGCCGAGTGTCCCATTCAGCTGTCGAAGGGAGTGCTTCCGGGGCTTCCAATCCCATGTCCAGATCCACCGGTAGTCGGCCGGGGCGAGCCCTCATCAGGTATGCTGGGGTGCATTTCGTTGAGCTGGAAGGGATATTGTTGTACATATCGACCAGGTCAGGTAGCTTCTCCGGCCACAGGTTCTGCTCTTCTAGCGGCAACGTCTTAAGGAGGCCCAGGACCAGGTGGTTCATCTTTTCACACATGCCGTTGGTTTGGGCATGGTAAGGTGTGGTCCGGATTTTCTTGCAGCCGTACAACTGGGAAAATTCTTGTAATACCTCCGCTTCAAAGGCCGGGCCTTGGTCAGTAAGCACCTTCTCAGGGTATCCATGTGGTCGGCAGAAATAAGCCTGGAACGCTCTAGCGGCGGTACGGCCAGTTAGGTCTTTGACTGGGACAACCACCATGAACCTTAAATAGTGGTCTACAATGGTTAGAGCATAGCCACTTCGGCTGGGGGTGAGCTTTCCAGGGCAACCAGCTCCAGCGGTTGATGTGTAACGATCGGGTATAGGGGCACCTTCTGGCTAGCCTCATCCTTCCTTCTCAGCGTGCAAGGGCCACATTCTCGGCACCAGGCCTCTACAGATTCCCGCATTCCACTCCAATAGAACCGCTCTCTCAACAGCATCTCTAGTTTCTTCCATCCTAAGTGTCCAGCACCATCATGGTATGCTTGCAGGACGGTGGGCACGTTAGCTTGGGGAATCACCAACTGGCGGATCTTCTCATGGGTCTTTGGGTTAATCAGCTCACGGTACAACTTCCTCTGGTGTAGATACAGCCGGGTCCGTTCTTGCCACAGGCGTTGGGCTTCGGCTGGGGCGGCAAGGTCTATCCCAGCAGCGCCTTGTTCCACTAGGATCTTGACTAGGCGGACAGCGGGTGCCTGGTCCTGAGCTTCTTGCCACTCCTGGCTGGGCAGCGGGTCCATGTTTACCCGTTGTTGATTGACATGCACCTTCTCAGTTGGCGGCCGATGAAATGCGGGCAACTCAATCTCTTCGAGGTCGTCATCCTCGGGTCCTTCTTCCGACAGGTGGGGCATCCGAGAGAGTGCATCGGCATTAACGTTGGCATGGCCGGCCCTGTACTTGATGGTGAAATCGTAGTTGGCTAGCCTGGCCACCCACCGCTGCTCCAACGCGCCCAGCTTGGCTGTGTCCAGGTGGGTCAGTGGGTTATTATCCGTGAAAGCGGTGAACTTAGCTGCTGCCAGGTAATGGCGGAACCGCTCGGTGATAGCCCACACCAGTGCCAGGAGCTCAAGTTTGAAAGAGCTGTAGTTCTCAGGGTTTCTCTCAGTCGGTCAGAGCTTTCGGCTAGCATAAGCAATCACTGTTTCCTTTCCGTCTTGGACCTGGGATAGGACTGCCCCCAAGCCTACATTGCTGGCATCGGTGTAGAGGATGAAGGGGTGGCTGTAATCAGGATACGCTAGGATTTCTTCTCCGGTCAGGGCCGCTCTCAGCTGGCGGAAGGATTCCTCATGCCTTTCTTCCCACACCAGTGGGGCTCCTAGGGGTCTACCACCTTTGGTCTGTCCCACGAGGAGGTCTTGCATGGGGGCAGCCATCTTCGTGTACCCCTTGATGAAGCGACGGTAATACCCGACCAGGCCCAGGAACTGCCTCACTTCCCTCACCATGGTCGGCCTCGGCCAGTCCTGGATGGTGGTGATTTTCTCGGGGTCAGGGGCGACACCTTCTGCACCAACCACATGCCCTAGGTACTGCACTCTGGGTTTCAGCAGATGACACTTTGAGGGCTTCAACTTCATCCCATATTTAGCAAGGGACGCGAACACCTCGGCTAGGTGCTCCAGGTGGGCTTCATATGTCTGGGAGTACACAATCACATCATCCAGGTACAGCAAGACGGTCTCGAAATTTAGGTGCCCCAGACAGCATTCCATCAGCCGTTGGAAGGTTCCAGGGGCATTGCACAGCCCGAACGGCATGATATTAAACTCGCAGAGTCCCATAGGGGTGGCAAATGCTGTCTTTTCTCGGTCTTCTGGCGCCATAGCCACCTGCCAGTACCCACTGGTGAGGTCAAGGGTGGAAAAGTAGTTAGCGGTTCTCAGCGCAGCCAGGGACTCCTCAATGCGGGGCAGAGGGTAAGCGTCCTTATGCATTATCTGGTTAATTTTTCGATAATCCACACACATCCGGTGCCATCCTTCTTCTTAACCAGTACCAATGGGGCGGCCCAGGGACTACAGCTGTCCCTAATAACCCCTGCCTCCTTCATGTTCCTCAACATGTCCTTGGCACATTGGCAGTGTGCAGGGGGAATAGGCCTGTACCTCTCTTTGATAGGGGGGGTGCTCACCGGTGGGGATATAGTGTTGTACCCCTTTAATCTGCCCAAAGTCTAGGGGATGTTTGCTAAAAACTCGCTCGTACTCCCGTACCACCCGGTATACCCCTTCTTTGTGATGTGTAGGGGTATCGTCAGTGCCTACGTGTAGCTGTCGGCACCACTCGTCTAACTCCCCTTGGGATGGGTGAGTGCTGGCAGTGGTTGGTGAGGTTGGGGGAACGGCCTCTCGGATGGTGTGGGGATCCAGAGTGAGCAACTTGGCAAGGGTAGCGTACCGGGGAAGCCTGACTTCTTCCTCCCCGCAGTTCAGCACCCTCACGGGCACTCTCCCCTTCTTTACGTCTACCACCCCTTGGGCGGCCATTACTGTGGGCCAGAGTTCAGAGGGCATGGGTTCTATCATGGCGGGGTAGTCACGCCCCTAGGGCCCTACCACTGCCCTACACCAAATCATCATCTCGCTCCTGGGAGGTATAATCAAATGGGCAACATCCATCACTCTCACCCCACCAATCTCTCCTCCTGTCGAGTTCACATGTTGGCGGTACATCAGGGCTCGGATCTCACGCTGCACAGCTCTCTGTCGGCTCCCCGCCGCCGTGGCGGCCAGCTGCTGCAGTAGGGTCAGCACGTCACTCATACAGTGCTCCATCACGTTAGTCCCTAGCACTACCTTCGGGTTATGATCACTGATTTCATTCATTATCACAATCATACCCTGGTGTTGCAGTTCAGCTCGTCCCATAGTCATGGCCACTTGTTTGTACCCCACTTGGGTCAATGGGAGTCCATCAGCAGCAATCAGTGTCATACTGGCGTCTGGGGGAGCCACTTCGTCTTTTCTCCAATACCGTTGATACAGTGTGTATGGAACAGTGGTTACCTGTGATCCAGTGTCCAGGAGAGCCATCACCGGTATGCCGTCCACGGCCACGGGGATGATGGGCCGGGCCCCGATGTACCGGTCCCGCCAGTCTGGGGGGCCATGGGGTTCTTCTCCTGAGGATTGGCCTGTGGCCCCAGGGGTTGCTCGTTTAACGGACACCCTGGGGAGTAGTGGCCGGGTTTGCTGCACCTGTAACAGATCAGGGGTCCATACCGTGAGTCAGTGGCCCTTCTCCGCTGCATCCAGGGGACGTCCTCAGGGCTGTCGGCGAGCTGCATCTTCACCGGGGCCTGGGATCTGGTCGGAGGCTGGAGTGCGGCGAGGATCTTAGCGAGGTCCCCATCCATGCGGCGGACCTGAGCAGCGAGTTCTTCCATCGTTCCGCTTGGGGCTGCAGGTACTGGAGGTGCTGGTGGGGTAGGGGCCACCACGACGGGAGCAGTCTCAACCAGCCATGGGGCTGGCTCAGGGGCTTCCGATGCGGGGGGTTGCAGGGCTTTGATGGCCCGTTCCTTTAACACGGCAAAGTCCACATCAGGGTGCTCTAGGGCCCACAGCCGAAGTTGTTTGCGGTCCTCTGAGGACCTCATCCCCTGCACAAACTGCTCACTTAACATTTTGTTACTGTCCGCACTGTTGATGGTGTCCACCCGCTTCAGTGTGCGGAGTGCGGTTTGCAGGCGCATAGCATTGTCCCGAATGCTATCCGCGGGCCGTTGCCGGCATTGATAGAACTGCATCCGCAACTCTGCCTCGGTACGGGTCTCAAAGGCAGTCTGCAGCTTCTTAAAGATGGTGGCTACAGAGGACCGGTCCCCCTCGGCCCAGGTCTTTGCCTCTTGCTCAGCCACGCCGGTTAGCTGCCCCTGCACTAGCGCTGCAGGTTGCTTATCAGTCAGGGGGTACAGTTCCAGTAGCGGACTAAGCTTCTTCCGGAAAACCTGCAAGGCATCAGGTTTCCCATCGTACTGCGGCAGCCAGGCAGCTCCGGGCACATAGGGCAAGGAGAACGGCATCACCTGAGCGAGAGCTGGGGCCGCGGTGCCCCCCGCCAGCGCGGCCGGGACCTGGGCGGACCCATTCCCATCTACGGGTACCCCGCGACTGCGACCGCCGCTCCTCCAGCGGCTTCGTCAGGCGCAGACATCTTGTTTCCGTCCCCCTTAGTCTCTTTCCGGCTCCTCCTCTACAGGGGCGGGGTTTAGGCCTTCGCGCCTCCACTGCTCGAGGAGACGCTCGAGCGGGAATTTTTCAAGACGGCAGGGCGGTAAGATCCTGTTCGTGACACCAAGTTGTCGCGGGCGGAGGAGGGGACGCTGCGCTCTCCCACTGCTCGGGTCCAACTGCTGCTGCTGCTGCTGCTCGGTGGTGGCTCGAGCGGTGGGCTGGATCCTGGGGACTCGAGTGGCGTTCCTCGCCCGTGAGTGAAAAGGGGGAATTGATTGTGGGGATTTGATATTGTCCGTGACGCCACCCACGGTTGTGGTGAGATTGGTGACACCACCGCTGCTCTGAACGGGGATCCCGGGAGCGATGACAGGGAGCAGCCTGGATGTTAGTTCTCCCCTCCGTGGGTAGGGGGGGTTGGTTGTCCCGGGGCCCGGTGAGGGGGTAAGGATGGATGGCAGGCGGATTACAGGGCCTGGTGAGGTGCAGGGTCGCGGGGGCAGCGCTGTGCCGCACGGCACGGTGGTACTCACTCAGCCAATGATGAACACAGAGTCTCCGGTAAAACAAACGGCTGGATGGACGGGTCCCACAGACGGCTGCGTTTTCGAGTCCCGGCAGGTTGATGGTGACTGCCTTTCCCTGCACCTGTGTAGTGTGTACAGTTCCAATGGGTTCCCACCGGTAACCCTCTCCCCAGCTTGGATATGTTCTGAAGGAGCCCCTTTTGCCTGCAGGCTCTGGCCCTGGGAACTTTAGCCTTGGCGGTGACTGTGTTTCCCTATAACGGTTGGACTGTTGCCTTCTATCGGGACTTGGCTGCTGGGAAACCCAGGAGGTTCCCTTCGCTAATGGATTTGACAAATTACACGGCGACTCCTAGCCTTGTCGGGGTCCGTAAGCCCCTGCCGGATGGTGCTGGCTTCTCTTTGCGTACCGGTCCGGTACCGCCGGGTCACCGCCCGTCCATGGTCCTTACGGCTAGCTCCAATAGGCCTCTCCTGCAGACGGTCACCACCGTCTGCCAACCTTGCTGTTCCGTCCGGGCCACACACCCGGACCACTTTCTGTCTGCTCCTCTACCACTTCACTCCTTCCACTTCAAACTCTAAAACTCAACTCCTTCCTTTACCTGCCTCCAGGACTGTGCACTCCTCGGTGGGTGGGACCAACCGCCTGGCCCACCCCCTGGTGTGAACATCAGCCCCTGGAGGGAGGCAACAAGGATTTTGTTTGACTTAGGTGTGCCTGACCGGGGTGTGGGGTGTGTTGGTGTAGTTCCTGTGACGTCCTGGCTTGTCCAGGGCGCCACACATGAACCTCACCCTTCGTATTCCAACATGATAACAATCCCAAACACACCCCCATGATGACCACTTCCTTGCTAAAGAAACTAAGGCTAAAAATGCTGGACTAGCCAAGCAGGTCTCCAGGCTTATACCCTATTGAGCACCTGTGAGAAGAGGTTTGTAGTGGCTCCTGTTAAAATCTACTGAACTCCATGTCCAAGAGAGTTAAGGCAGAGCTTGAAAAGTGCTGAAATGGCACTTTAAATTTAAGCTCCCTGCCCACTGTGGTATACTTACCCTCCATTGTTTTCATGTTTTTTTCGGCGCCCCAGTCTTGTGATTGTAACTTCAGACTGGCCGAAAGTCCGAAGCTACATCACAAGCTCTCAGTACAACTGTACGAGAGCTAGAACGAGGCTCTCATACAGTTGTATTGATTTGTGAGCTCTAGCGAGCTCCAGCAAACATTGGAGCTGCCGGCAGGTCACAAATTGCCAGAGACTGACAGGAGCGGCGATGATAGAAGATGAAGACAACGGAAGGTAAGTATAAGACAGGAGTCAGGAGACTTACCGTAGGTTTAAAACACCACTCCAATGGTGCAATAAAAAAAGCTGGAGTGGTGCTTTAAATAACAACCAGGATGTGGGTTTCTTCACTGAAGTTATTTATTGAATCTGTATAACAGTACCATTATGGCTAAACATTTTATTTTAACATGCATAACTCTGGTGACAGGTTCTCTTTAAGTATTTTCTGTAGATTTTTCTACAGCAAAAAACAGAATGTTGTCAGGAAAAATCCTTTAAAATATGCATTTTTATACATTTTTTTAGTGTGTTTTTGATGGTTGAAATCTCACTTTGCATGTATTGTAAAACGCTGCATTTTTTTCTGCCACAGCAAAAAAATACATGAAAAACAAACTAGGCAAAAATGTTGAATGTGAACAAGCTCTAGCCTTTAACTCAATGATGGAACAATGTATGGTAAATGTCCAAGGGTTACATGCTGGTGCACAGCATTTACTCATTCAAGAAATGAATGCTAAAACATTGAAGCTATGTAGATAAAAGAAAAATGGTGGTAGTGGTTCACTTGAGCCTAACAACTAATTTCAACCATGAAACCAAACTGTTGTCTTCTCTTTGTAACCAGATGACGTTGTTGGCTTCTCTGGAGATTTCGGTAGTGGAGTTGGCTGGGAAGATGAAGAAGAAAAAGAAACAGAAGATGCTGGAGAGGAGGCAGAAGAGGAAGAGGGAGAGACAGGCGAGGCAGATGATGGAGGATACATTTGGTAGACCCCGAGCAGCACAGCCCTGTATGGGCCATGCCACCAAGTTTGGAAGACTGCAGTAAATAGTAATCAGATGCCACAGTGATCAGGAAACACAGCTGAATGTACATTATATTTCAACCGAAATTGTGTGTGTGAGCATGCAAGTGTGCCTGTTGACTGACTGCTTTGGAATTGCAGCTCATTTTCTCCCCATAATCTGAGAGCTGTTCTACAACAGACAAAAGAAACACATTGATTCATTTTCCTTTAAATGACATGGAGTTGACAGTATATAATCTAACATTGGATTATGCTATTTGTTATTTCCAGAATCAAGCACACATGTCCGGGACACTGTTCGTTGAGTGAGGAGCTAGTTTTTAGCTGCAAGAGAACAAGAAATAATCTTACATATACTAAACAGTGTTTCTGTAGTTTACAGATGACGAAAGAACATACAGTTGGGTAGGTAGACTATGGGAATACATATCTCAGTGTATATCTTGACTTAAATAGGACCAACCACCAGGATGTTCCTATATAAACTAAAGCCAGTGCTATACTGGCGCAATCATGCTGATTCTATACATACATTTAGTTGTGAGATCGGATGTACACTTTCTGAAATACAGGCAAGTAAAGTTTGTGAAATACATTGTTATTTTATTGATTGAACCAAGCTGAAGAATATCTAATAGGTGGGTCATATTTTGCTAGTTATTCTCACCCCTGTCTGCCTGCCTGTCCTTCCTCCCCCTGTCTTTTCTCTCTCCTTCTTCCCCCTGTAATAACAGAGACAGGGGGAGAAAGGACAGGCAGGCAGACAGAGGCGGGAATAACTAGCAAAATCCGACCCACCTATTAGATATTCTTCAGCTTGGTTCAATCAAATAACAGTGTATTTCACAAACTTTACTTGCTGTATTTCAGAAAGTATACATCTGATCTCACAACTAAAGGTATGTGTAGAATCAGCATGATAGCGCCAGTATGGCACTGGCTTTAGTTGATATAGGAAAATCCTGGTGGTTAGTCCTCTTTAACCTTCATCCGGCTGAGTAGGTACAATTGTACCTATTTCCGTTTTTAAAATTGCAATAACTTTTTTTCGAAAAGCCATAGAGGGCTGAAATTTCGTGACATCTCTGCAGTTTTGGTCCAGAATATATTGGCCAAATTTCAATAAAATATCTCCACCCCCTTCTGAGATAAGGGGTCGAGATTTTTTTGTAAAATTATACAGCTTGACGAAGGTTAAATACTTTTCTCTAGCTTGATGACCAGTCTACACAGGGGCTTAAGACATTGACTGTATATTAGACATTTATGTAAAATTTGTGCTTGGTGATAACTAAATGTAAACTCCACAGCACCTGTAATATAATATCACATTGTTTGGGGAATTACACCATCTTGATTTCCATCGGAAGTAACACGATTTGTAGGCTTCCATCCACAGTTGTTTTCACTTCATATGCTATATATTGCCGATGTCTACCTATACAGACACATTTATCTTCTGCCTTCATTAATATGCGCAGCTTGTAATCACAATCACTGAATTATTCAATTAGATCCACTGTGCTGTATGTGTTTGCCCTCTATATTATGATATCCTTTGACAACAGAAAAATTAATTAACAAATTCAACAGCGCACGTCTTATGACAAAAAAAAATGTGATAAACAGAAACAAACCACTCATCATACACAAGGTGCAAGTGTGTAAAAAAGATCTATCACAAAACGTGTTATTTTTTTATACACATGACATTTTTCTACACAACACAACAATAAAAGGTTACAAAGACAGTTACAATTATGCATTTTTTTTACCAATTTAACTTGTGTACATCAAAAAAAAGCATACATGAAGAACAAGTTGGCCAGTCCCGCTTCTTTGCCATACTGTCCTGTCACAGCCTATAGACAATAATGAGGCTGTTTTGAAAAAAAAAGGAGAAAATTGTTCTCATGTAGGGAATGCCCTTTAGAGGATATGGCATGTGTTATGAATGATTAGCAATTTCTATTTATAGAAAATTTCCTAAAGGCTCCCATACACATAAGATGGTTATCAGCCGATTGTTTGGCAGGCAGCTGTCTCTCTTGACTCCCCGAACATAAGACAACTTGACTTGGCTGAGTGATCCTCTGTTCTTTGTAAGTCACCACCAGACTCCCCTGGAAGCGGCTTGTCTCCAAGGTGAACAAAAGGATCAACCACTAAAATTAAACAGGCCAGATGTTTTTCTCCCCCAACATAATCAGGAGGACTAGTTCATGGTAGAAGGTTTCCATGCCTCAATCCCTTAAACCTGTGATATCTTGGGACAATTCTACATATTTCCTGCAAATCCATCAAGGAGTTTCCATGGAACTGGTGTATTCCTGAATAAACTTTATTGATCATGACATTTAGAGTTAAAGACGAGACGTTTTGGCTATAGATGGCCTTTATCAAGCCATAAATAAGTTACTTTTCTAATGTATGGATTGCTAAAGGCCACTTGGGCCATAACGTTAGGGTTTAAACTTCATATGTTACAATCTACAAAGAAGTCTATTGAGGAAAATTCCCAGTGACTTGGATACTTCTTGTTAGAATCGGGAGGACCCATACGCCTTAGACTGTATGCCGATCTCACTGATATCTGCCGTTTTCTATGACTTAAGTCTAATGTGTATGGGGACCTTTGAACCCAGACATATTTTAGGTATGTCTTTGTAGACATTTCCACCAATTCTAATTAATAAACACGGTGGGCAAAGCCAATAGGCAGACATTTTGACCAATATCAACCTATTCCCCATTATGTCCATGAACCAAAAACACTATTATAACTATATGTGCATATATACATATTACATATATAATCTCTCGATTTTCCTTCATTCAATGCTCTGCATTTGTATGCTGCATTTCCTTACATATAACTGTAAAGTGAAAAGATAATATTTTATAGAAACTCGCTTCAGAACAAGAAAAGTTGGTGATCCGTCTTCAAAGTAGAGCAATACTACAGATGTATTAAAAGATGGATAAATTAATTACTTTCTATGGGAGTTTCTTATTTTTTCACCACCCCTGTGGCTTAGCAGCTTGTTAACAAAAGAATCCATTTACTCTTATGACTTTTCATCCTGACAGCTAAATATTGCAAAGTCCTGGCAGACAACTGTATTGGGAGCCTTGTTAAGCGTTGCTTTATAATATTCATTTTGCCTCCAAGAATATTCTGCCATTGGGATTATTCTCTCATCTTTTTCATTTGCTTCAAGTCATGCCCTGTGGTCTGAAATGTGTGAGCAAATATAAGCCTCATAGAAATGCCCAGCCATAAATTGGTACCATATCAATTAGAATATTTCAGAGAATTATACATTGATGCCATTTCATAACTTCATAACTTTCATCACATCTCTCATTCTGTTACGATCATTTCATTCTGCAGCTCTAGGTATTTTATCTTCCACTGATGGGTCTGTCTCTGCAAATTGGACTATGTAGAGTTGGATTAGACAAACATGGCTGTTTTTTTATCCAACACCACTCTTTCCCATGGATTTCTAGTAGTGCAGCTCACCACTATTTACTTGAATAGTCACATTCTTCAATGATGAGACACAGTCCATGGCTAAGATCATGCTGTTTATGGTCTTCTAATCTCACCCATCTATGTCATTTCTGTGGAAGACATTTGTACATTTATAAAAAATGGTATATGCCATAAATATCTAATAATTATGGGGCCCATCGGTTGGACTGGCACCTGGAATATCACAAACCCTGACTAAATTGGATACCAACTGCCACATCCAAGTGAAAAATGTAAGGTGAGGTGGCAACATATATGCTTGACATGGTTAGGGACCCCTGTTCTTCACATAGCTTTGGGACTCAGAGGCCTATGACATATTAAGTGGATATGCCAAAAATTTCCAAGGCAAGAATATCACCTGGACTAACTAAAGTCATTGGTCGAATAAAGTCATCCAAATATGGGTCAACTGTGGCATCTCGGTTCATTAGAATGAAAAATAAAATCTTCTGCTCAATGGTAATTTTTTGCACCTCCCTCCATCCTGATTCTATACATTTCACTTTTAGGCTTGTATGAAGATTTTGAGTGAAATATTACGATCACTACAAGGAAAAGATGTATTTTATTCGAGTGACATAAATAAAAAGCAAAATTATTACTTATAGCTTATATACTATTATAACCTATTAATTATACTAAAAAGGTAACTTAAAGTGTGTCTTATATCCCAGAATTTAATACTTTGGAGAATTAAAAAAAAAACAGATTAGGATATCTGAAATTGGAGGCAATGGGAAAAATAACCACTAGTGCGGACATGACAGGAATTGATTGGGTTGTGCAGGGAAGTACTATCGTATATGGTGTTATAAAAGGTATTAGGCCATTCTTATAAATAGGGTCTTCACAGTGAAGTCTACATGGAAGTTGCAAGCAGAATATATGTTGACATTATAATAGTAATAAACTGGGCAAAAAAAGATAATTTTTCTAACTTTTTTCTGGAAATCATGGTAAACTCTTCTCAATGTACCAATGTTTTGCTGGTTAAAGTGGACATATACAACTGATGAGACAAAGTTTGAATTTGTCTGTTTGCCGGATTTTCCAAGGAAATTCAATTTGCAGAGATATTATTCTCTACAAATTTAATGTTCCTTATTTTGCTTTGGGGTCTCTCCAGATCCCAGAGGATAAGAAACATAAGATGTAAAAAATAAAAAAAAATACTTATACTCCGCTCAGCACTCTGCTCTCCGGCCCCTGCGCTCCTCACCACCACCTGTCCGGTCCTCGTTACCACTTCATGCTAGGCTGGGACATCCCTCTCTGATGTGACCCGGGATAGTTCTGGACAAGCGTGTGTAAAGTCATGATATAACTTCGTATGATGTGACCTTGCACCCTTTGCAGAACTGTCCCAGCCTGGCGTGGAGGGTCATGGAGCTTCAACACTCGTGATGGTGATAAGATGTGGTGAGGGCTGGATGGGGGATGGGTGAGGAGTAGAGAGGTGAGCGGTAAGGTGAGTATAAGTATTTTTTATTATATTTTTTATCCTTTTGATGACCCTTCATGGCTCAGTAGCTGCCATTTTGCTGAATCCATGTGGAAGAGAATACCAAAATCGCTGCAGTTAGGTGAATGTGGATTTTTTGAAAATTCAAGTAGAATTCAATTTCACTGGAATATATTTGCTCATTTCTACTAATGTGACTATATTGATTGCCAAGAAATAGGTTTTCGTATTTATTGACAGAGAGTAGCAGAAAATAGACTAAAAAGACAGTGAGAAATAGTTATTGACTGCTTTTGGTTTGTGAACACAATGAATCTTATGGAAATTATGTTACACAGCTGTCCAACTGGATGAAACATTAAAATTACAGATTACTAATAAGTCAGTGGGTTTCCTGGACCATTCAACCACTGGGATTATCATTGGTATTTGTCAACCATTACATACAATGCCTCTTCTGCTGGAATACATAGTGGTGCTTTGGCTTAGCCCAAATGGACAAATATCTTACATAATATTGGAAAGTCGAAGAATTTCAAAACATCTACAAGGTACACCATTGAACCAGCAATTACACTCAGACTTTGGAATATTACTCCCAGTTCTGTCTGAGACCTGCATGGAATAGTGATTGAATGTCCCGCTGTTGAAGGCTTCCGCCTATAACATCATCTGGAAGAGCTCTAAATGTGTCGTATTATAAAGGCAATGCCTAAAATAGTTCTCATGTGTGCTTGATTCTTATTTTTTATGTACTAACCTGTTGATATAGAAGGTATGACTATGAAGGTTGCAGAACAATTGCATGCATGTATCCATACAAACCTTTAATATACATAATTGTGTATTTTAAAGGTGTTAATCTTTTTCTTTTATTCTGTGCTTAAAAACTAAAGTCCTGAAAGATTAAACAAATACTGCTTTAGTCTAAAAACACGTCTTACCATGTGCAATACCTTTGGAAGTTAGAATAAAAACCATATGTAGGTACTAGGACTTCAGTTTGTATATTTATAAGTGCTGACATTGTATCTCTCGGTAATTTTAGATGTAAAACAACAGTGTTAGAATGTATATGTACTAATAGGGCGCCAAGTTCAAATGTTTAATGATTCTTGCTCGCCGATATAATTCATCACAGTCCAGGCGACCCTCACAGTGTCTTTAACTGCCTATTACCTATGATTCAATTAAACTGATATACACTCGCAAAAGTCGAAACATATTTTTAAAAAATAAATAAAAAATTATTTAAAAAAGTTTTGTGTTTTGAGGTTCCTTGAAAGTGACATTCCTGGGTCTGATAGTATTCAATACTTATATTGAATTATATTACAACAAGGTTCTTGTGGTACTTGTCCAATAGCACATGGCAAGACATGATATGTAGCTGGCTTTGAGACCTTGTATTTTGCAACGATGTGTAGGCTCATCTGGTGAGGTTGATCATTTAGGCCCAATGTCTGGGTGGGCACAGGCGCCACAGACTTGGGTGCAGCAGACAGGTGAAGTATACAGGAAATGGGTAGGCAGAGGTACTGGAAGGCACAGACAGGATACTGATAGCGGATCTACTGGAATCTGCATGCAGACAGGAGATCGGTAGCAGCGGTACTGGAAGCTGCAGGCAGACAGGAGACTGTTCCAAAGGTCCTGGAAGCTGCAGGAAGATAGAAAACTGATCACAGAGGTACTGGAAGCTGTAGACACGAGACTGATCACAGAGGTACTGGAAGCCGCAGGTAGACAGGAGACCGGTAGCAGAAGTGCTAGAAGCCATTGGCAGACAGGAGACTGGACTCAGAGGTATTGGAAGCTGCATGCAGATAGGAGACTGATCACAGAGGTACTGGAATCTTCAGGCAGATAGAAAACTAATCACAGAGGTGCTGGAAGCTGTAGACAGACAGGAGACTGTTCACAGAGGTACTGGAAGCCGCATGTAGACAGGAGACCAGTAGCAAAAGTGCTAGAAGCCACAGGCAGACAGGAGACTGGTCGCAGAAGCATGGAAGCTGCAGGCAGACATTCTACTAGTAGAAAAGGTACTGGAAACCATAGGCAGACAGAACTCAAGAACTCTAAAAGTCATGATAGAAGACAAAGGTTTACATCTTTGTGAGCCTTATATAGGCCCAGGCATATGAGAGAACGTCGGCCACCTGCAAAGCCCGATGTGGAGCGCAACAGAGTTCAGCAGAGTGGGAGTGAAGGTTCCTGGATCTAGGACAGGTGTATAACATGATGTCTACAAACCTAGATTAGATGCAGTACTTTACTGTGTAGAAAGAGAAAGGCCAAATTCATTAAAATTAGCTTTCAATGTGTAATGAATTGGTGCAAATTCATAGATGCTTATTTTTTGGTTCTTTTGCTTTTGAGTATGAAGTCTCATCATCCTTTCAATATGCTTTAAAATGTTGCACATTAATCTTAAACTGCACACAAAAAATAGATTTTGTTCCCCACCAAGATGCTGTAGAACAACTACACAATAATTTTGTTAAATTTCAAAAAGTCACAAATGATGAATTAGGCTAAAACCAAGACCACTAAGCAAGAGCAAAATGTCCTATATAATTACAAAGCTTTCATGAAAAGAAACTACGGTACTTCTCAAAGGTACCCCATGGTAAAACTACCCGGGTTATAAACTTGAAAAACGCTAATAATCATCAAAGTTCTTAGATAAATTCAAAAGATTCTTTATTGAAAAACAATTATTTTTATTCAAACATGAGAGTACACCACAGAGGAATCGGTATTAAAGGGAACCTGTCATCAGAAATTTTGCTTTAAACCTAAATGTTTCCCCCTCTGCAGCTCCTGGGCTGCATTCTAGCAAGGTTCCTTTAGTTTTTTTGCTCCCTTTTAGACGAAATATAATACTTTATAAAGTTGTACCTTTTGGGATGCAAATTTTCTAAATCGTCCATGGGGGCGGGCTCTCTGGTGTCCGTTATGTCCCTCCTGCCGATTTATGCCATCCCCCAACGCAGCATTTCATACTTCCAGGATGCCACCCAGTGAGCCCGTGGTCCGGCGCATGCGCAGTGCCACTGTAGCGGGACTGTGCACTGCGTGCACAGTGTGACCGCTGGTGACGTTTGCGCAGGCACGAGATTATGGGCGGCGCTGTGTTGTCATCGCAAGTGCCCGCGCTTTCCCCTCTGCCTCCAGCGTTCTGCGCAAGCGCTGGCCAGATGACCGCACGTCCCCTCTTTCCCATCTTTCACTGTAGCAAGAAATAGATGGGAGGATCAGAGCAGGACACCACCGGTTACGGCCAGCGCTTGCGCAGAACGCTGGAGGCAGAGAGGAAAGCGCGTGCACTAGATTATGGGTGGGCACTTGCAATGATAATCACAGCGCCGCCCATAATCTCGTTGGGGGACGTAAATCGGCAGGATGGACATAACGGACACCAGAGAGCCCGCCCCCATGGACGATTTAGAAAATTTGCATCCCAAAAGGTACACCTTTATAAAGTATTATATTTGGTCTAAAAGGGAGCAAAAAACCAACAGGAACCTTGCTAGAATGCAGCCCAGGAGCTGCAGAGGGTGAAACATTTAGGTTTAAAGCAAAATTTCTGATGACAGGTTCCCTTTAAACCCAAATTGAAACGCTCAGGTTACAAAAATAGTTATTTGCCTATATTTATGAAGGTAAAAATACAAATTATTCGCAGTATACAAAACATTTTTTTTTTAAAATCACTATGTAATTAATGGGGATCTTACTGATAATTATCCTATCATGTAAAATTAAAGTGCACAAGTGCCAGCTACTCTGATAAAAATTTATTAGATAAACTTAGTAACAAATACTATATCAATGTAAATCATTATGGATACGAATAAAGTTTATCAAAACATATTGTTCAGAAAATGAATTAATATCTTTATTCAAAGTATAAACGCACATATAGGTGCACCATGAACATAATAGAGTCCATTCAATACTATTCTAAAATCACTTTTCCCATTGGACCCAGCTGGAAACCCATGCAAATATATCCACCTATAATAGAACCAAATGGCTGCCGCATAAAAAAGCACTATACCAATCAGCCGATGAGTGAACAGGGTTCAAAGATCAATCCGTATCATAAACAGATCGTAAGTGCCATGGTGATTTAATTTTTTTTTTGTATACTGCAAATAATTTGTATTTTTACATTCATAAATATAGGCAAATAACTATTTTTGTAACCTGAGCGTTTCAATATGGGTTTAATACCGATTCCTCTGTGGTGTACTCTCCTGTTTGAATAAAAATAATTGTTTTTCAATAAAGAATCTTTTGAATTTATCTAAGAACTTTGATGATTAGCGTTTTTCATGTTTATAACCCGGGTAGTTTTATCATGGGGTACCTTTTGAGAAGTAAAACCAAGACCACGTCCACAATGGTGAACAAAAATAAAGACAAACAAAACCAAGTAAGGTTATATGCGCACGCTGCAGTTTTGTTTCTCCAGCGAAAAATGCACCCTCTGTTAGAAAAACGCATAAATAAATGTGTGCATTTTTGATGCGCTTTTGCACTTTCTGCATTTTTTTAACATTATCAATGGCAAAATGCAGGGAAAAACGCAGAAAAGAGGTGACATGCTGCTTCTTTTTCTGGAACCAAAGCTACAGGCAAAAAAGAAGCAATGTGCGCACAGCCTTTCAGATTTCTAATAGACTTTGCTGGGGAAGGAAATGCATGAAGTTTAGGACCACAAACTGCACCCAAAACTGCACCAAAAAAGCAAGGTGCACACAAGGCCTAAGCCTGGAGTTCCACTTGCGTATGATTCAAACAAGACTCGCATCGGTATCACCCGGCACGGCCTGACACTCTCCAGACATGAGTGTGCAGCTGCATGGAAATACATGCAGCGACCCGCTCCTGTAAGGACAGTGTGCGGCCATGCTGGGTGATACCGATGCGAGACTCGCACAAGTCATATGCAAGTGGAACTGTATTCTAAAGGAAAAAAGGCACAAATTAAATAAAGTGCAAATAAAAAAAACACTACTAGAAGCATTGTGTTCAAGAATAAATAAGTGAAACACTAAAGGCCGCTTTACACGCTACAACATCGCTCGAGCGATCTCGTTGGGGTCACGGAATTTGTGACGCACATCCGGCCGCTTTAGCGATGTCGTTGCGTGTGACACCTATGAGCGATTTTGCATCGTCGCAAAAACGTGCAGAATCGCTAATCGGTGACATGCCCACCTATTCCCAATTATCATTGCTGCTGTGTGTACGATCTAGTTCGTTGTTCCTGTGGCAGCACACATCGCTATGTGTGACATCGCAGGAGCGACAAACCTCACCTTACCTGCGGCCACCGGCAATGCGGAAGGAAGGAGGTGGGCGGGATGTTACGTCCCGCTCATCTCCGCCCCTCCGCTTCTATTGGGTGGCCGCGTAGTGACGTCGCTGTGACGCCGAATGAACCGCCCCCCTTAGAAAGGAGGCAGTTCATTCGGTCACAGCGACGTCGCTAGGCAGATAAGTAGTGTGACGGGTCTGAGCAATGTTGTGCGCAACGGGCAGCGATTTGCCCGTGTCGCACAACCGATTGGGGCGGGTACCCACACTAGCGATATCGGTAACGATATCACAACGTGTAAAGCGGCCTTAAGTGAACATAAATATAACACACACGAGTGCTGTTTTCCATTTTGATGCATAAACAAATAAAAATAGGGCCCATACTGTTTTAGACATACAAATGCACAAATACACAATGTGGCCAATGTACAAACATACACATACATAGAAAATTTGTGAGCACACTGCTATTAATAAATGCATGAACTCTACTATTGATATACATGGTAAAAACATGAGGTAAGGTACTTGTCGTGGTTGGATGGCTTTTCGACTTTGTGATTAAAAATTGTTAACTATGTACCTTACGTTTCTAACATTTGGAGCATTAGTGGAGTACATGTATTCATTAGTTGCAGTGTGTTGATGTGTACAGTATATATAACTTTTCCTATTATTATGATGATCCTAAAACTGGAAATTTTACTCACCATTTCATATGGATAAAAGCAATAATCTTCTTGACAAATGGTTTACCCTCCCAACGTCACAAGGCATAAGCACTCGTTGATGGTTCTTGTATCCATTGAACATCATCACCATGGGATTTATATTCGGAGAAGAGATGCGCAGGTGTCCATGTTACTATAGATTTTAGAAGACAAGGAAGAACAGGTAATGATCATTACTTGCAGCGCTTTGTATGTTCTGACAAGCAATTAAAGTTCTTCGCTGACATGATGTTCATGTGCTGAGGCTGCTACACTACACTTGTGAGGGCATTAACCTAGAACTAAGAAAAAAGGTGACAAAGGAAAGATGGAAAAATGACTCTTAAGGACTAATAAAAAGAACATACAATGACTATTCTGGGGTCCCTTACAGTGGATACCGATATGCCCTAAAAGGGCTATTCTCTAATAGATTAATTACCAGCCACTTATTGGAGTAAGTTGCCATGTCTCAGAAGTGCCTTATAGGTCAAGTATAAATTAAAATAAAAGGTTGTTGGAAATGTGGACTTGCCATTACTAGTTCTAGATATACTGAGCTATAGATTGCTCATTTCTACCAAGTGGAAATGTTTTGAAAAAAGCATCTATGGGACCAACATGGTGGAGAGCATCATGATTATTTGGACTATGATATAGTTTTTTTAATGCAAAAAATTGCAACAAACATTCTTAGGCGGGCTTTGCACGCTGCGACATCGGTAACAATGTGTTACCGATGCTGCAGCGATAGTCCCACCCCCGTCGCATGTGCAATATCTAGTGAAAGCTGCCGTAGCGATTATTATCGCTACGGCAGCTTTATACGCACATACCTGCCGTGCGACGTCCCTCTGGCCGGCGACCCGCCTCCTTCCTAAGGGGGCGGGTCGTGCGACGTCACAGCGACGTCACACGACAGGCGGCCAATTGAAGTGGAGGGGCGGAGATGAGCAGGATGTAAACATCCCGCCCACCTCCGTCCTTCTCATTGCAGCCGGCGGCAGGTAAGGTGAAGTTCCTCGCTCTTGCGGCTTCACACACAGCGATGTGTGCTGCCGCAGGAGCGAGGAACAACATCGCACCTGTCGCTGCACCGGCATTATGGAAAGGGAGGCTGCAGCGATGATACGATAACGACGCTTTTGCGCTCGTTCATCGTATCAAAAAGGTTTTACACGTTGCGATATCGACTGCGACGCCGGATGTGCGTCACTTTCGATTTGACCCCATCGACATCGCACGTGCAATGTCGCAATGTGCAAAGCCGCCCTTAGTCAGAAAAATACAACTCTGCAGATGTGTTGGTGTATATCCAACACCTAAATCTGCCTCCAGCAAACATACCTATTGGAAAATTAATTGACTGTGACTGCAGACTTGTAAATCTTCCTATTGCGCATATTGCATGCTGTCATGACTACGGTTCGGGTGGTCATGTGACCATAAGTATTTGCATACTGGCCACATTACCACTAGACATGTGCAGTCTCACTCAATCCACTTATATTGAATAAGGTTTCAAACGTCTAGTTGGAATGTGGCTGGGAATATGCAAATCATGTACTTCCAGTCACATGACCACTCACTCTTAGCGCTGGCACCAGAAAATCTGTATAGCAAGCATAGACTTTAGTGGCAAATCTTGACAACCTCTTTAATTAGCAACTGGCACAAGGGCTGGAAGAACCCTTCATGATACTAAGGGCACACCAGTGGGCGGGATCAGACAGATGTGAATGCCCACCTATGGGTCCTGAGGTGTCAAGGGCGGGAAAACAGTAGATCAGTCTTGACAGTTGAAGTGAGAGGAGCGAAGTGTGCAGTGTAGTCAGGGGTAGAGGCCCCTGGACTACCCGGCTAGGTGGCAGACAGTGAACAGGGCCACAGGCGACGGAGATCCGGTCGCGAGAGACCTCAAGTGGACCGGGGCAGGGTTGTAGCCCGCAGGTACCGACAGCGGGAATCCGGTCCGGAGGCCGTGCACAGTCGAGGTGCCTGGACCCTAGGGCGAGGAAGGTTGCAAGCGCCTCTCCAATTAATCAGCCAGGGACAAGGTTCTTCCCAATTTACTGCCCAGATAGAGCGAAACAGAAGCCCAATGCGGGGGATAGGGTGTCCGCCAAGAACCCACTGAAATCCCAAGGGTCAGCTTTCGCGGGCCACAGCTCCCAACACAAATAGAACCGGGAGTGGACTTCTCCATTCCATTCCAAAAGAGAAGGAAACACAAAGTGCAGGAGGAAGGGTTATCTGCTCATCAACCTGGGTGCGGGACCTGAATGCACAGTCCAAAGGCAGCCGGCAACTGACAAACTGGTTTACTACTGGACTTGTACGAAGTTATTGAACTGTGAGTACACCACTGTCCCCTGATCCGGTCTGGCGCTCCACCTCCAGCAGCCATCACTCCCGTGTTCCATCCTAGGGCCCCAGGACTACACCTCCCCTACCCATGGAGGGGATCTCACCTTGCTGCCTCGTTCCATCAGCCCCGGGCGCCCCATCAACAGGCAGTGGCGGTGCCAACATCCTTCACTGCCACCCACGGGTGGCGTCACAGACAACCTCCCTTGTAAATATCCCCTTTCCGACGGTTGTGAGGACGGGCGGCCGTGCGAGCCCGGGTCTGAGCAGGTCCCCGAGAGAGAGAAGCGGCAGCGGCCCCCGCCTGCAACACTAAATGTGTAAATCTTTACACAAGAGAGAAAGAAAAAAAATAAAGTTAGAAAAAAAGACCTTTTTTAACTCTGAGCAAAATTCTTTTTGTGAAAAAAGCATCAAGGAATATCACAAGATAAGAAAATCTGCTTTAAAAGTTTGCATATTTTCATTACTTGCCAGTTCTGCAAATGTGATGACTAAATATATCACATGGCGCTCTTCTTGCTTCACTTATTAGTGATGGCTTTTTGAGTAGTAGTAACTGATTGACACTACCAGGCTTTCATCTAGGTCCCACATCACAATTCAGCAGATTGCAGGTTCGAATTACACTTGAAATCGATTTTAAAGGTAACAGTAATGCAGGAGCCGCAAAGTAGATATAAGATTGATGGGAGATCAGAGCTCTTCTTTAGCGCGCTATTTTTTTCTGAGCTCAAGAGAACTCTTCAGCAGTAAGGATATTATTAGAGAAATCACAGAAGACTATTGTATGTTTCGTATGAAGCTATAGCAACTGACACCAAAGAGTTAGGAAACATGGTACGAATGCTAAAATCAATGGGACTAAAGTTACAGTGCTGACCTGTACAATACAATGGCGTTTTGTTCCTTCTCCTTCATTTTCAGACAGGTTGGCTTCAAAGAAAACATGTCCATCACCAGTCATGAACAATTGTGGTCAATTGACCGATTTTGAAGCAGGGAAATTTTACAGTGTGTAGAGACAACTAAATGGTAAGTGCAAGCCGAAAATATATCTTATGAGCCTCACTGCAAAATATGGAAGTGCATTTTTAATATTGGGCAGAGAAACCTTTTGGGTTCCCTACTGCTTCACTGCTCAGGTGTGAACACAGCACTTTATACTTACCATATTGAGCCTCCAGTCACTTTATTTAAAGTAGTGATGAGTAATGATGAGCAAGCCCTACCAAGCTCGAGTGTTTGGTTCTTGAAATGAGCAGGTTGGATGCTCGGACGGGATAGAATCAAGTATAAACGAAGTCAATGGGAAACTCAAGCACTTTTCTGGAAATCTGCCTATAAAATGCTCGAGTTTCTCATTGACTTCCATTATACTCGGTACACGAGTTGAGGACATTCAAATGTGTCGCCCTGGGCAAGCCAGGGGACACAGGTCACACACCACTACACCCCACACTCCAGGTAGGCACATCACAGCTAACCAGAAATCCTTGTTGCCTTCCTCCAGGAGTCTGATGATGCACACCAGGGGGTGGGCCAGGCGGTTGGCTCCGCCCACCAAGGAGCTCACAGCTCTGGAGGCAGGAAGAAACCAGGCAGACAGCTCAGGGAGGAGTAGGAGTGAGGAGCTAAGTGGAGGAGTTAAGAAAGTGAAAGTGAAAGCAAGTAAAGTGACAGAGAAGAGGAAGAAAGCCTGAAGGGTCCAGCTTTGTGAGGGCCAGATCAGCAAAGTCAGCAACGGCGGTGACTGTCTGGAGGGGGACCGTTTGGAAGTTCCTGGAAGGACCCCGATGGCTGAGTGCCCGGTGGTCTGGAGCAGTGTTCCGAAGGACAGTCAGCACCAGGGCAGGGGCCTCTCGGACCCCGGCAAGGCTAGGAGTCCCCAGATTTGCCAAATCCGTCAGTGACGGGGACGCAGATCCCCCAACAACCAAGTCCCGATTGAAGGCAACAGCCGGACCTGAAGCAGAGAGACACCGCCACCGCCACCGCCACGGCACCAGTTTCTCAGGGCCAGCGCCTGCGGGCAAAGTGTAGAGCTCCTCCGGCCCAGATTGCAGCCGGGGAGCGGGTAACCGGAGGGAATCCACCACTACCACAAGTCAAACATAGGTGCAAGGAAGAGGGACATCACCGTCACCTACCGGGAGAGCAGGTGCAGCCGTCTGTGGGACCGTCCTACCAGCCGTTTGGTTTACCGTACAAACTGTGTCCACGTCTCAGGCTGAGTGAGTACCACAGTGCCGCAAGGCACAGCGCTGCCCCCGCGACACTGCGCCCACCAAGCCCTGCACCACACATCTCCATCACCGGGCCCCGGGATCACCAACCTCTACCCACGGAGGGTCAACACAACACCTGGCTGCTCCGCATCACCATCCCCGGGAGCCCCCGTACAGAGCAGCGGTGGTGAAATCACCACAACCGTGGGTGGCGTCACGAACTATAACAATCCCCACACCCAACCACAAAACCCCCCTTTCACTCACGGGCGAGGAGTGTCGCTCGAGAAACCCCGGGATCCGGCCCACAGCTCGAGCCACCACTGAGCAGCTGCCGGACCCGAGCAGAAGGGGTGAGCGCGGTGTGCTGACACCCTCCTCCCCGCCCGCGACAACTTGGCGTCACGAACAGGATCTTACCGCTCTGCCGTCTGGTAGAAGTGCGCCTTGTTACCGCCGGAGGTATCCGGCAGAAAAATTTCAGAAGCCGCCATCTTTGGCGCGAAAAGTTCCCGCTCGGGCGTCTTCTCGAGCAGTAGAGGCGCGAAGGCCAAAACCCCGCCCCGAGAGAGGAGGGGCCGGAAAGAGCTAAGGGGGACGCGATGGCGGCTGGACGCATGTAAGTGTGGCGTCGCAACAAACACACTGGGACCCCCGATCCATCGACCCTAACGGAAAATGTCCGCCCCGCCGAGCTATGCGGAGGCGGCCGAGCTGGTGCCCGGGACAGCGGCATGGCTGAGGGCCCGAACGGTGGAGATTTGCCGTCATTATCAGAGGCAGATCGGCGGGCTGATGGAGCAATGGGCTGCAGAGGTGGAGGCGCTAGTTGCCGTAGCGCGAGTGTATGGAATGGAGGAACCGGAGAGTGACCCACGCCCCTGTGTCCCGGAGGGACCGGCCGCTGCGGCTGAGGGACCCAGTCAGACCCTGGCTCCTAGGTTGCCTCCGTCATACTTGCTCGCATGCTGCACAGCACCTGGCCCGTTGGGCGTACACCCCCCCGTGATTGCAGCCCAGGGAGTAGCAAGCCTGGAAGCTACGGCGGTTGGAAGCTACCCGTCTGGTGCGGAAGCTGTTGATGGTGACTCCGGGCCTGACACCGAGCCCATGTCGGAGGAAGAAGGGTCCGCCGCAGCCGAAGAATCTGAGTAGGGCCGTGGGTGCCCGTTGCACCGTCCCCGTTGGGACCACCAGTAAGTTTGTTTAAAAGTTTTGAAAAGAATGATAAGAAAAATGATGATACCGTGAAAGTCACCTGATTTGCTTTTGTGATTGAACCGGCAGGAGCTGGCACCGTTGTCCCCGTGGGGACCGTTTAAGTTTAGCATGGGAACTATCCATGGACAAGCCCGTGAACTTGCAGGGCACCACAAACGTTAAGTGGCTTGTAAATATGTTGGGTACCGTTACCGTTTCCGCAATACCGTCTCCGGAGAGGCAGGTTGGAGGGAGGGCCCTGAGCAGAGCAGGCCAGGGCCCAGCCACCAAAGGAACCGGTGGCCACCCTCTGGAGGGGAAGGACAGATCCCGCTCGGGTAACTTGTGCTGGACTGTGGGTCAAGGGGTGCTGCCTGGGTTTTAGGGGCAGCATCAGGGCCAGGTTGCTTGGGTGGGAGAGAGCGGAAACCGTGACCGTACACCGTTGCAACGTTTAAGTAAATGTGCCTCCCGTCTTGGGAAGAGTTTTTGATTAAAAATGTATTTATGTTTGCTTAACCTTGTTACCCCCTTTTACAGAAAAATAAAACCGGTGTAGGACGGCAGCCCGCGGACGGTCTGCATTTTGCTAAGGGGGAATGTGTCGCCCTGGGCAAGCCAGGGGACACAGGTCACACACCACTACACCCCACACTCCAGGTAGGCACATCACAGCTAACCAGAAATCCTTGTTGCCTTCCTCCAGGAGTCTGATGATGCACACCAGGGGGTGGGCCAGGCGGTTGGCTCCGCCCACCAAGGAGCTCACAGCTCTGGAGGCAGGATGAAACCAGGCAGACAGCTCAGGGAGGAGTAGGAGTGAGGAGCTAAGTGGAGGAGTTAAGAAAGTGAAAGTGAAAGCAAGTAAAGTGACAGAGAAGAGGAAGAAAGCCTGAAGGGTCCAGCTTTGTGAGGGCCAGATCAGCAAGGTCAGCAATGGCGGTGACTGTCTGGAGGGGGACCGCTTGGAAGTTCCTGGAAGGACCCCGTTGGCTGAGTGCCCGGTGGTCTGGAGCAGTGTTCCGAAGGACAGTCAGCACCAGGGCAGGGGCCTCTCGGACCCCGGCAAGGCTAGGAGTCGCCAGATTTGCCAAATCCATCAGTGACGGGGACGCAGATCCCCCAACAACCAAGTCCCGATTGAAGGCAACAGCCGGACCTGAAGCAGAGAGACACCGCCACCGCCACGGCACCAGTTTCTCAGGGCCAGCGCCTGCGGGCAAAGTGTAGAGCTCCTCCGGCCCAGATTGCAGCCGGGGAGCGGGTAACCGGAGGGAATCCACCGCTACCACAAGTCAAACATAGGTGCAAGGAAGAGGGACATCACCGTCACCTACCGGGAGAGCAGGTGCAGCCGTCTGTGGGACCGTCCTACCAGCCGTTTGGTTTACCGTACAAACTGTGTCCACGTCTCAGGCTGAGTGAGTACCACAGTGCCGCAAGGCACAGCGCTGCCCCCGCGTCCCTGCGCCCACCAAGCCCTGCACCACACATCTCCATCACCGGGCCCCGGGATCACCAACCCCTACCCACGGAGGGGCAACACAACACCTGGCTGCTCCGCATCACCATCCCCGGGAGCCCCCGTACAGAGCAGCGGTGGTGAAATCACCACAACCATGGGTGGCGTCACGAACTATAACAATCCCCACACCCAACCACAAAACCCCCCTTTCACTCACGGGCGAGGAGTGTCGCTCGAGAAACCCCGGGATCCGGCCCACAGCTCGAGCCACCACTGAGCAGCTGCCGGACCCGAGCAGAAGGGGTGAGCGCGGTGTGCTGACACCCTCCTCCCCGCCCGCGACACAAGCGTTCGAATGCTTTGTTACGAGTACTGAGCTCCTGAGCATGGTGGTGCTTGCTCATCACTAATACTATGGCATTAGGAGAATATTAGTCATAAGCGAGCACTACCATGCTCGGGTGTTTGGTAATTCTAACGAGCATTGGAACACTTGGACGGGCTTGACTCGAATACCGAATATAATTTAAGTAAATGGGCAACGCGATCATTTTCCCAGAAGATCTTTTGGAAAAATGCTCAAATTTCCCATTGACTTCCATAATACTTGGTATTCGAGTCGAGCCCATCCAAGTGTCCAAGCTGAGTACTAATCACCCGAGCATGGCACTGCTCGCTCATCACTAGAGAATATATTAAACATAAATGTCTGGACCAAAATAGGATATATACCGGTAACCAAAGAAATCCGTGCAGAAACAATAGTAATAAACACTTCTAATGGAAAAGACAGTAGTAACTGTTAATGTCTAAAAAATTCTAAAAAACAATAATAAAGCTAAGTCTTATCCAATAGAGCCAAATTCTGCTGGTACAATTACTCAATGTACCAACACAATGCAGTCATGGTTATTGCCTCAATTGAATACACTCTTTTGGGCTTCTAGATTTTTTAGTATTCAAAGGTGCTGTAAATTAGCTATCAATTGGGTTAATTTCTTCTTCTTGAGAGGTTATCTAATGTTTAAAGGGAACCAATCACCAGGATTTTCGTATATAGGCTAAAGCCAGTGCTATACTGGCACTATCAGGCTGATTCTATACATACCTGTAGTGGGCAGCTTGGATGTTTAGGTTTTGAAATCCAAAAAAAGTAAAGTTTAAAAAAATCAGCAGCTGCTTGAGTGACAGTTGCAATGGAGCAGATAATATATTCATAGTTATCCCCTCCCTCTGTTAGAATTAGCATAAGTATTATACGAACGATTCACTTTTGTTGCAGGACCTGTGTGAAGTCATACCCATGTGACCTGGTATCAAGCTTTGTTGGCTGAGGCCCCGCCCCTTGTGGTCACATGGGTATGACCTCACACAGTTCCTGCAACAGACAAAGTGAATTATTTGTATAATACTTATGCTAATTCTAACATGGGAAGGGGATAACCATGAATATATTATCTGCTCCAGTGTAGCTGCCACTCAACAAGCTGCTAATTTTATAAACTTTACTTTTTTGGATTTCAAAACCTATACATCTGAGTTGACCACTACAGGTATGTAGAGAATCAGCCTAATAGTGCCAGTATAGATAGCACTGGCTTTAGGTTATATACAAAAATCCTGGTGATTGGTTCCCTTTAAAAAGTATGCAGAGAAACAAAAACAGAAGTTTGGCCCTAAAGTCAATAAATGTCTTGAGTCTTGACTTTTTTTACTTTTATTTGAAGAATTACACTTTGAGATACAGTCATATGAAAAAGTGTGGGCACCCCTATTAGGCTATGTGCCCACGCTGCGGATTTACCGCGGATTTTGCCGCGGATTTGCCGCGGATTTACCGCGGATTTGCCGAAAATCTGCAGCAGCGGCACTTCCAAGCCATTTCAATGGCATTTTGGAAATGCTGTGCCCATGCTGCGGATTTTTCCGCGGCGGATTTGCCGCGGATTTTGATCCGGAAAAATCTGCAGCATGTCAATTATTGTTGCGGATTTTGTTGCGGATTTTTCCCATGCAAGTCAATGCAAGGTGTAAAATCCGCAAGAAATCCGCAGGTCTGTTCCCACAGGCTCTTTTTCCTGCGGATTTGGTGCGGATTTCGCAAACAAATCCGCAGGAAGTGATGTAGGATAGTTCAGGAAGAGGAAGTTTCACCATTTTGTAGTGTAGAGTAGTGGCAGTGTAGTCGTGTTGTGTTCGGACTCTGGATTGCCAGCTAAAAGCAGCTAGTTACAGGCTGCTTGCTTTTAGCTGGCAAAACAGGATCCCAGGTCTTTTTTCACAATTCTTTTTAAAAAAAAAAAAAAAATGTGCTCCGCTGTATTTTCACTGTCCAGCCCGATGCAAGCAAGCAACTGAGGGCTGTGCTTCTCAGCGGGATAAGGCTGAAGCATTCTCTGCCCCTCCCGCTGAGAAAAACAGTCCTCAGCTGCCCCTGAAAATGGCGGCTCCGTTGTGACGCGCCATTCACAGGTGCTGTACAGGTGCCATTCATCCAGCTGCCCTGATGCATTGGCTGGCTGGGTAATACGGGGTTAATGCCAGTTTTCTGCAAACTGGCACTAAGCCCGAGGTTCATAATGTCATGCCTGTGTAGACACAGCCATTATGAACCTCCGTTTGGTAATAAAGAAAAGAAAACACTTTTTTAAAAAATTTTATTTGAAAGAAAAACACACAAACATCCCTGATTGCCATCTTTATTACTCCCTGAATTCCCCGACGATAATCCATGACAGCTCCGATGTGCACCTGGCTGACCCGGGCACTGACGTCAGCCGGTGACAGCAGCCGTCAGTGTATTATTAAATGCTGCACAGCTCTTTTCCGGCAGCTGGGAACGTCTGATATCAGATCCCTGGTCAGCTGACTTAATTCGCGAGCGCAGGCGGGTCAGCTGACTGCACACCGACAGCTGACGATGTGCACTCATGTTACCCGGGCACGGACGTCAGCCGATCCCAGCAGCCGTCAGTGTACGAGATGCTGCAAAGCTCTCTTCCGTCTGCTGGGACCAGCTGACGTCCGTGCCCGGGTCAGATAAGTGCACATCGGCCGACTATTCAGCTGTCGGTGTGCACTCAGCTGACCCGCCCGCGCTCGAGAATTAAGTCAGCTGACCGGCTGACTTCTGTGCCCGGGTCAGCTGATGCTGTGAGGTCAGCTGACCCGAGCTCAGCTATGAACTGAGCTGACCCGGCCAGTGAGTTCTGCCGCTCCCAGCAGCCGGCAGAGAGCTTTCCTGTGATATTGTCCTGGATTAACCTCTGAGGCTTGGGAGTAATAAAGATGGCAATCAGGGATGTGTGTGTGTGTTTTTCTTTCAATTAAAATTTTTAATAAAGGTGTTGTGTTTTCTTTTTTCCCAAATGGAGGTTCATAATGGCTGTGTCTACACAGGCATGACATTATGAACCTCGGGCTTAGTGCCAGTTTGCAGAAAACTGGCATTAACCCCGTATTACCCAGCCAGCCAAATGCATCAGGGCAGCTGGATGAGCCTCGGTACAGCACCTGTGAATGGCGCTTCACAACGGAGCCGCCATTTTCAGGGGCAGCTGAGGACTGTTTTTCTCAACGGGAGGGGCAGAGAATGCTTCAGCCTTATCCCGCTGAGAAGCACAGCCCCCAGTTGCTTGCTTGCATCGGGCTGGACAGTGAAAATACAGCGGAGCACATTTTTTTTTTTTTTTTTTTTTTTAAATAACAGTGAAAGGAAACATGGGACCACATTTTTTGGCTATAAGCTGCGGCCACCACCACTGGGTTATTATATACAGCCTAATGTAAGAGCCCAGTGGTGTTGGCAGAGCCCAGTGGTGTTGGCCGCAGCTTTTCTGTATAAGCACACTGTGAGACTGCTAACAAAATGGATAATGGAGAAGAAAGGAGGGTTGGGACAGGAAATGACATAAAGAGACTTTTTTTTGCCTTCAAAACAGTCAAAGCTTTATTCAGAAACACATTAGAGTACAATGGACAAAATCCGCATCAAAATCCGCAACGAAATCCGCGTCAAATCCGCGTCAAATCCGCGTCAAATCCGCAGCTATGCTAAGGTGCGGATTCTGGGGGAAAGCTGCGGATTTTGAGGCAGAAAAATCCGCAGCAACATTCTCTCGTGGACACATAGCCTTAATGTTAACCTTTTTTCTTTATAACAATTTGGGTTTTTGCAACAGCTATTTCAGTTTCATATATCTAATAACTGATGGACTCAGTAATATTTCTGGATTGAAATGAGGTTTATTGTACAGAAAATGTGCAATCCGCATTTAAACAAAATTTGACCGGTGCAAAAGTATGGGCACCTCAACATAAAAGTGACCTTAATATTTTGTAGATCCTCCTTTTGCAAAAATAACAGCCTCTAGTCGCTTCCTGTAGCTTTTAATGAGTTCCTGGATGAAGGTATATTTGACCATTCCTGTTTACAAAATAATTCCAGTTCAGTTAAGCTTGATGGTCGCCGAGCATGGACAGCACGCTTCAAATCATCCCACCGATTTTCAATGATATTTAGGTCTGGGGACTGGGATGGCTGTTCCAGAACATTGTAATTGTTCCTCTGCATGAATGCCTGAGTAGATTTGGAGCGGTGTTTTGGATCATTGTCTTGCTGAAATATCCATCCCCTGCGTAACTTCAACTTCGTCACTGATTCTTGCACATCATTGTCAAGAATCTGCTGATACTGAGTTGAATCCATGCGACCCTCAACTTTAACAAGATTCCCGGTGCCGGCATTGGCCACACAGCCCCAAAGCATGATAGAACCTCCACCAAATTTTACTTTGTTTTTTTGCCTCCATGCATAACGTCTTTTTGTATGACCAAACCACTCAATCTTTGTTTCATCAGTCCACAGGACATTCTTCCAAAATGTAACTGGCTTGTCCAAATGTGCTTTTGCATACCTCAGGCGACTCTGTTTGTGGCGTGCTTGCAGAAATGGCTTCTTTCGCATCACTCTCCCATACATCTTCTCCTTGTGCAACGTGCGCTGTATTGTTGACCGATGCACATTGACACCATCTGCAGCAAGACGATGCTGCAGGTCTTTGGAGGTGGTTTGTGGATTGTCCTTGACTGTTCTCACCATTCTTCTTCTCTGCCTTTCTGATATTTTTCTTGGCCTGCCACTTCTGGTCTTAACAAGAACTGTACCTGTGTTCTTCCATTTCCTTACTATGTTCCTCACAGTGGAAACTGACAGTTTAAATCTCTGAGACAACTTTTTGTATCATTCCCTGAACAACTATGTTGAATAATCTTTGTTTTCAGATCATTTGAGAGTTGTTTTGAGGAGCCCATGATGCCACTCTTCATAGGAGATTCAAATAGGATAACAACTTGCAAGTGGCCACCTTAAATACCTTTTCTCATGATTGGATACACCTGCCTATGAAGTTCAAAGCTCAATGAGGTTACAAAACCAATTTAGTGCTTTAGTAAGTCAGTAGATAGTAGTTAGGAGTGTTCAAATCAAGAAATTGATAAGGGTGCCCATACTTTTGCACAGATCAAATTTTGTTTAAATGCGGATTGCACATTTTCTGTTAGTACAATAAACCTCATTTCAATCCAGAAATATTACTCAGTCCATCAGTTATTAGCTATATGAAACTGAAATAGCTGTTGCAAAAACCCAAATTGTTATAAAGAAAAAAGGTTAACATTAATAGGGGTGCCCAAACTTTTTTATATGACTGTATAAGAGCACCATTATTGTTATATGACCCATACTTTTATATAACATCCAGTACTTTTAGCCTGCAACTTATCAACGCACTTTTAATATGACATAATCTTGTGAATTTGAAATCAGCAAATAAAAAGGATTGTTTCAAGTAAGCAGATTAGATTTTAATCCGTTATTATGACTGTGGAAAATAAAATCATGCCAAACTAAACATTGCCAAGCAACCTCTACTTCACTGAGAATTTCTTTAAAAGGAGTATAATGGTTTTGGTTCCATGTTTAACCGACCACCACCTCTTCTTCTTCCAAGAACCATAAGTAAGTAATTCCTTTATTGTTTGGTTATTAACTTTGTTGGCTGTCATTTTAATTTTTATTCCATAAATCAATAGTACATGTGAAAATAAGCAACTTTGTATATCTTAAAAGGATGGTTCACTCATATTTTTTATTGTCTAGTTCGATATTATATTGAGAAACAATGTTTCTCTCAAATACCTTGTGTTGGCAATAGTGCCTGTGAGAGGCGCTATTGCAGACCGCTGTTCCCCGCTCCAGTGACGTCACGTCAATTTCCGCACAAGTCACATCCCTGCGGCCGGCTACAGTCTTCCTGACTCACTGAGCTGTGGGCGGTGTTTTACCGCTGTCACAGCCCAGTGTGTCTCCTGCTTGCAGCATTCTGCTGTGAGGGAGGAGGCAGCAGATGGGCTGTGACAGCGGTGAAACACCGCTCACAGCTCAGTGAGTCAGGAAGACTGTAGCCGGCCGCAGGGATGAGATGTATGCGGAACTTGACGTGACGTCACCGGAGCGGGGAACAGCGGTCTGCAATGGCGCCTGTCACAGGCACTGTTGCCAACACAAGGTATTTGAGAGAAACATTGTTTCTCAATATAATATCGAACTAGACGATACAAAATATGGGTGAACCACCCCTTTAACAAAGAAATCTGCATTTTTCTCCATCAGAACTGATTATTTTCAAAATTCTCAATTCACAGGTGTAATCTGTATTCAGTGAAGACAGATTTTTACATTTCTGAAATAAAATCTTTTTAAAAAACAATATGATTTTTATTGACATTTCAACAAATACAGAAAAATCCAGTACAAAAGTAAAAATTAACAACACAAAGAAATAATCAAATAAATAATATTACAATAACATGAATACAACTTATCTTCTACTTTGTAACACTAATGGGTGTGGACCCACTGTGTAATGTGTTTGGCTTAACCTGGAGGGGGGTAGCTAAGCGACTACCTGGTTTTCACTAGAGCCTGTGGTGGTGAGGATAGGCTGGGTGGCAAGTAGTCACCAGGTACCAGCCCATGGCAAAACCATGGAACTGCTGCAGCTGACTGGAGGGGAAGAAGCATGGAAGCGAAGTACAGGAGATGAAGACAGAGACATGGTGAAATGGTCCAAGGTCCAAGGTCAGGGCAGGCAGCGCAGGAGCAAAGTACAAAACCGAGATCAGGAGCAGGGAGGTCAGACAGAACAGGTATACTAGCCCAGCAAGTAACAGGACAAGCACATGAAATCGGAACTAACTGATGAATTGACTAGGAACCGTTCGTGCAAGGAGTGGTGGGAAGAGTTATGTAACATTGAGCCTGCTTGCACGGGATAGGGAACCTAATCTCTGCAGGACAAAACAGGGTTAAATTCCTGCAGAGACCAGCCACACCCTCATAAGGCATAATGGAAGTTATATGTAGAAGCAGTAGTATAGAGGAGTGCTGCAACAGACAAATTAGTGGGCAGACCTAAGAAACAGAGAAGCTGCATGGTGAGTATGGTCAGTGAGGTAGTGCTGAGGCGGTATGCGAGTTGCTGCTGTGACATACTTCTAAAATGATGAACCTGACTATATGACATACCCTGGTTTGGCAGCAGAAAATAGAAAAAAATAGTAATATTAAAACTACTCTGGTGATGTAAAGATGTGTAGGGAATAATGTCACTGTAGCACCCGGTATCCCACGCATCCCTGCTCCCAAGCCCTGGTAGAGGCGCCCTCTCTCTCCCCTACCTGGTCCCAGCATGGTAACCCCACGCATCCCCGCTTCCAGGTTCCGACGGGGGCACCCTCCCTCTCAAGTGCCTGGTGGTCCCTCTCACTCCTCTCCTGTCCCGGGATCTGCTATGGCCTCCACCTGCTTTCAGGCTGCGGGCAGTTCTGCTGTGAGCGCCCGTAGTGTGCGATCGTGGTCATGCCCCCTTTCTTAAAGGGCCAGGCGTCTCAAAACCCAGAAGCAATTACTAGGTCACCTGTTACCCTAAAGGTATTTAAGACTGCCTCCCTTTACAGGAGGTGCCTGAGCAGCATTGCCTATTGTACATTGCTAATTCTCAGGTCCCTGTACGTTACTGTGTCTAGTACTGCAAGTGAGTCCTAGTACCAGTCTCATGTGCCTAATCTGTCTCATCCTAGAGCCTGCTCTCTACCACCACCTCCGTGCTGTTATGTCAGAGCTACTACCTCCGTGCTGCCACATCTGAGCTGCTACCTCCGTGCTGCCACGTCTGAGTTGCTACTTCCACGCTGCCACGTCTGAGCTGCTACCTCTGTGCTGCCATGTCTGAGCTTCTACCTCCGTGCTCCCACATCAGAACCATCACCTCCGTGCTGCCAAGTCCGAGCTTCCACCACTGTGCTGCCACATCCTTGCACACCAGCATCGGACATTAGGAGACGGTACCCGTCTTTAAGAGTATATCACCACTGGTCCCTGGCTGCCGTGCATTTAGGAATTCTGTTTTGTGCGTCACACAATCTCTGTTTAGGGGTTCGCTGCTGGTCGATCTTTCAGGGGAGGCCGGTGCACGAACCAGTGGACAACCCCGAGACACTTGCGACCCACGGCGATCAAAACAGTCACTAATGTTGGTGGGATACGGTTATGCTTGTTTCTTGGTGCTCAAGGGTACAAGAGGGAGGTAATAATTTATTTCAAAGTTATTTAAATATATTAGGAGGGTTGTACCAAAAATAGGGGCTTTACATACTGTCCCCAGCAGTGATATACCAAGGTCTCAATATAGTTTACTTTGGTTGTCTTGTACCATAGTTCTTTTATGGCATAGTCAGCTGTGTGTCTGGTGTCTTATATGTGTAGTGTCTTTCATTTAAGCCAGTTAAACTCCTCATACACAATTTAGCCAGCTGAACACTTTAATAGAAGGTATTCTAAATTCTACCTGTTATAAAGTATAGGCTTTATCAGAGTAGGAGTCTGAATCCTTTTAGAATTTACACAAAATTTAGTCAGAGGTCCTCTTCTCTGTCTCTTGCTGGATGGACAATCCCTTCTTGGAATTCTATATAGTCCTTACAATGAGTGTATAGGTTGTACCAGATTAGGAGTCTGAATCTTTTTAGAAATGACATAAAATGTAGTCAGAGGTCCTCCTCTTCATCTCTTTCTGTGGGTACAATCCCTCCTTAGAATTCTTGAATAAAACCTTCAGCTTGCGCCTTTTGATGAAAATTATTGTGGATTTTGACGTGTTTGGGATCATTATCTATTTGTAGAAGCCATCCTCTTTTCAACTTCAGCTTTTTTACAGATGGTATGTTTGCATCAAGAATTTGTTGAAATGTCACTGAATCCATTATTCTCTCTACCTGTGAAATGTTCTCCATACCATTGACTCCAACACAACTCCAATGCATAAATGATCCACCAAATGCTTAATGGTTGACATGTTCTTTTACTGAAATTCCGTACCCTTTTTTCTCCACATATACCTTTGATCATTGTGGCCCAAAAAGTTTTATTTTAACCTGATCAGTCAACAGGACTTTTTCCAAAATGTATCAGGCTTGTTTAGATGTTCTTTTGCAGACATTTGATGCTGAATTTTATGGTGCAAGTGTTTCTGAACAGAAAAACAATGTACCACAACTCCAGAGTTTGCTAAATCTTCTTGAAGGGATTCTGATTTGTCTCTCTAGCAATCCTAAGAGCAGCTATCACAGAAATTGTGCTTGGTGTTTTAGACCTTATCCTGACCTCCACTGTTCCTGCTAGCTGCCATATCTTAATTACATTTTAAACTGAAGAAAAGGCAACTTGAAAACACTTTGCTATCTTCTTATAGCTTTGTCCTTCATTGTGGACCTTCACCATTTTAATTTTCAGAGTGCTAGGCAGCTGCTTAGAAGAACACATGGCTGATGTTTTTGGCACAAGGTTAGAGGAGGCTGGATTTTTATAGTCATAAAATTTGCATCACTTGGCCTTTCTTAATGATGATAGTGAACATGCCATAAGCCTAACAGGCTAATTAAGGTCTAAAACCTTAGTCATAGTTATCGGAGCACACAAATCTTAAAAGGTGTCCAAACACTTCCATTAGTCCACTTTCCTTTTTTTAATTTTCAAAATGTATAAGATGAAATATATATATATATATATATATATATATTGTGAGGTAGCACGGTCGGCTGCGCAGCAGAAGACACGGGATCAAGGCATTAAGGTTCACAGCACACGGTTTAATGTCCAAACAAAGTCCACAACAATATACATGTGCCTCTCCAGCAGAGAACTCAGGGAGTTCTGTTCACTCCCTCACACCCGGCACACCTGCCCTCGTTACTGTTTCCTTTTAACCCTTCCTTAAGCCTGTAGGGAAACAGCATTGACCCTGGAGTGGAGTTACTTTCTATCATGGAGTGAGCACAACCGGGGCGAGACATACCGGCCGCCATAGATAACCCCGGTCACAGTCTCACATACCCCCCCCCCCTCAGTTTAAGCGAGCGGGGTTGAACTCCAGCCATCAAACACGGGCCGCGGGACAAGGCATTGGCGTTGCCCTGCAACCTACCGGCCCTATGTTCAACCGTAAACCGGAAGTTCTGCAGAGAAAGGAACCACCGGGTAACCCGGGCATTCCGTTCCTTGGCGGACCTCATCCAGACCAGTGGAGAGTGATCCGTCACCAAGCGAAACTGACGTCCCAGCAGGTAATAGCGTAGGGACTCCAAGGCCCACTTGATCGCCAGGCACTCCTTCTTCACTACGCTATAATTCCGCTCGGGAGGGGTGAGCTTCCTACTTAAGAAGGTGACGGGGTGTTCCTCCCCCTGAACCACCTGAGACAGCACTGCCCCCAGGCCGACCTCTGAGGCGTCAGTCTGTACTATGAACTCCTTCCGGAAATCAGGGTGTACAAGAACGGGCTGTCCGCACAGGACCTCCTTCAGGGCCCGGAAGGAGTCCTCGGCCTGCGGAGTCCAGCGCACCATGACGGACTTCTTGCCTTTGAGAAGGTCCGTCAAGGGGGCTGATAGTCCCACAAAATCCTTTACAAACCTCCTGTAATACCCCACGATACCCAGGAAGGCCCTAACCTGCTTCGTGGTCAGGGGTCTAGGCCACTTCTGGATCGCCTCAACCTTGTTAATTTGGGGCTTAATCACTCCTTGGCCTATCACGTAGCCCAAGTAGCGGGCTTCCGTGAGTCCCAACGCACATTTCTTGGGATTGGCTGTCAATCCAGCTGTTCGAAGCGCGTCCACCACCGCTTGTACCTGTTCCAAGTGGGTCTGCCAATCGGAGCTGTAAACAATGATGTCATCAAGGTACGCTGATGCATACGCCTGGTGGGGTTCCAGCACTAAGTCCATCAACCTCTGGAACGTGGCCGGAGCGCCATGTAACCCGAAAGGCAAGACAACATAGTGGAAGAGACCCTCCGGCGTAACAAAAGCGTTTTTCTCCTTGGCGGACTCCATCAGTGGCACCTGCCAGTACCCCTTGGTCAGGTCGAGCGTGGTAAAATATCGCGCCTGTCCCAGCCTATCAATCAGCTCATCCACCCGGGGCATGGGGTAGAGATCGAACTTGGATATTTCGTTCAATCTCCTAAAGTCATTGCAGAACCTTAAGGAGCCATCGGGTTTTGGTATTAGGACAATCGGACTAGCCCATTCACTCTGGGATTTTTCAATGACCCCCAGGCGTAACATTGTCTTTACTTCCTCCGATATGGCTTGTCGTCGAGCCTCCGGTACCCGGTATGACTTCAGGCGTACCTTCAGGTGGGGCTCGGTGACAATGTCATGTCGTATCAGACTGGTCCTACCGGGCAGCTCGGAGAAGACATCGGGGTTCTGCTGAACCAACCGTCTGGCCTCTCGCCTCTGAGTCTTGGTGAGGGCTTCTCCAATCCTTACTTCCGGTTTGTCCTCTCCGGAGGTCGCTGGAGCCGGATGTGAACGACCCGAAGAGGAGGGAGGTGGGGAAAAAACAGCCATCAGGCTTTCCCGTTCCTGCCAAGGATTTAATAGGTTGACATGGTATATTTGTTCAGGTTTCCGCCTACCGGGCTGCAATACTTTATAGTTGACCACCCCGACTCTTTCCTTTATCTCGTAGGGGCCTTGCCACTGAGCCAGGAATTTACTCTCCGCCGTGGGGATTAATACCAACACCCGATCCCCGGGTTTAAAGGTCCGCACGGTGGCTTGTCTATTCTAGCGGCCGCTTTGCGCGGCCTGAGCCTCCTGTAAATGCTCCTTCACAATTGGCATGACCGCGCTTATGCGGTTCTGCATACCCAAAATGTGTTCAATCACACTTTTATGGGGGGTGGGCTCTTGCTTCCATGTTTCCTTTGCCAGGTCCAACAATCCCCGGGGATGTCGCCCGTATAACAATTCAAAAGGCGAAAACCCCGTGGATGCCTGTGGCACCTCTCGTATGGCAAACATCAAATAGGGAAGCATCATATCCCAGTCTTTCCCGTCTTTGGAGATCACCCTTTTGAGCATGGTTTTCAGGGTTTTATTGAAACGCTCGACTAAACCGTCCGTTTGAGGATGATACACAGACGTACGCAACTGCTTGATCTGGAGTAGCCGGCATAGCTCTTTGGTCACCTTAGACATGAATGGGGTCCCCTGATCCGTAAGGATCTCCTTGGGCAACCCCACCCGGCAGAACACAGCAAACAACTCCCGAGCTATAAGCTTTGCTGCAGTATGTCTGAGAGGTATCACCTCGGGATACCGGGTGGCATAGTCAACGATCACTAGGATGTGTTGGTGCCCTCGAGCGGACTTTACGAGGGGCCCCACCAGATCCATCCCTATCCGTTCAAAAGGGACTTCTATAATGGGTAACGGTACCAACGGACTGCGAAAATGGGTCAGGGGTGCGGTAAGCTGACACTCCGGGCAGGTTTCGCAGAACCGTTTTACCTCCCCAAAGACCCCGGGCCAATAGAACCTTTGCAATATTCGCTCCTGCGTTTTCTTGACCCCTAGGTGGCCACTCATCAGGTGTTTATGAGCCAAGTCGAGGACCCGCCGGCGATACGGCTGGGGCACCACCAACTGTTCTACCCCCACGCCCCGTATTTCATCTACCCGGTAGAGTAAATCTTGCTTAAGAGCGAAATGGGGGTACCTTACCTGGGCACCGGGCAGCTGTGCCACCCCGTCAACTACTGTCACCCGACTCCGGGCATGTATTAACGTAGGGTCCTGGAGTTGGGCTGTCCCAAACGTATCCGGGGACGCCTCCAACTCCGGGATAGGCTCGACCATCTCAGCCTCTCCTGCCAATACCTCTAGGGGTGACCTATCAGGTTCACACTCTGTCCCTATCATGGTGACCCCTACGGCAGGCGTCCCGGATTCAGGATTGTAGGGCTCAGGTCCCGGACTGACCAATATCTGAGGGGACTTAGGGGGTCCCCTCCATAAAGTCCAAAAATAGGGCAGATCCCTTCCTAGGATCACGTCATAAGGAAGAGTGTTAAGAAGTCCCACCTCATGTTGCACCTGACCGCAAGGTGCTGTGATGGTGACAATCCCCGTGGGATAGTCTCGGCGGTCCCCATGTATGCAAACCACCCCCACGGTACGTCCTGTGGCCTTTACTTTAGCCCTCAAGGTGGATCGCACAAGGGTCACTAAGCTTCCGGAATCCAACAATCCTGTAACCGGACATCCATTCACCTGTATTGGGCACAAGTGGGGCTCCGTCTCTGGGGAGACCAGGTCAGCGGTACACACCACCTGAGCATACATTGAACCCTGCCGGGTAACCCCACAATCCATGGGCTCCGTGGTGAGTGGACACTGGGCTTCCATATGTCCCACCCGCTGGCACCGCCAACATCTAATGGGGATGGAAATTCCCTTGACGGGTTGTCGTTTAGGGTACAGAACCTTCCGGACCTCAGGAATGGCGGCCGCGGCCTCAGACGGGATGGTAGGGGATTCCTGCACAGTTGTCAGCGGTGGGTCCTTGGCCCTAGGCTTGGAGGGGCCGGACCGACGGGCGGTACGCAAAGTCTCAGTGTCCCGTATCAAGTCCTGCGTAGCCACATGCCGCTCTACCAGGGACACTAATTGGTCCAGGGTACTCGAGTCACCCTGTCCTACCCACCGTTGAACGGTGACGGGTAAAGTGCGCACAAAACGATCCACTACTACCCTTTCCACCATTTGCGCCGGGCTCAGAGTGTCAGGCTGCAACCACTTTTTTACAAGATGCAACAAGTCATAGGCCTGGGAGCGTACGGGTTTGGCTTCCTCATAGAACCACTGATTTACCCGCTGAGCCCGTACATAGGTATTCACCCCCAACCGAGCCAGTATTTCGGCTTTCAGGGTCACATAGTCAATGGCGTCCTCGGTACAGAGGTCCAGGTACGCTTTTTGGGGTTCCCCCGTCAGATAGGGCGACAATACCTCAGCCCACTGGGGGGTCGGCAGCTTTTCCCGCTCGGCCACCCGCTCAAACACCGCCAGGAACGCTTCCACATCATCCCCCGGGGTCATCTTTTGCAACGCTTGTCTCACCGCTTTCCGGACGCTGCCATCGTCACCTGGTCCCGGGGTTGTTGCTGCCGGTCCGGCACGGATCGACTTGGCCAGGAGGACCATCTGTTCTTGGTGCCTCTGTTCCTGCAATTTCAAGGATTGCTGGTGCTGTTGCTGCTGATGATCCAACGTCCGGATCAGGTGTGTATTCATCTGTTGTTGCTGTGCATTGGTCTGTTGTTGCTGTGCAGTAGCCTGAGCCAGCTGCTTTAGTATGTCCTCCATGGCGTCACCGGGTTTGGGCTGTAGTATAGCCGCTCGAATCCAGGACATGTGCTACTGGGTCACCAGGGATGGATGCTACACCTCACCGGCTGTCATGCCCGCATTCTCCACCATATGTGAGGTAGCACGGTCGGCTGCGCAGCAGAAGACACGGGATCCAGGCATTAAGGTTCACAGCACACGGTTTAATGTCCAAACAAAGTCCACAACAATATACATGTGCCTCTCCAGCAGAGAACTCAGGGAGTTCTGTTCACTCCCTCACACCCGGCACACCTGCCCTCGTTACTGTTTCCTTTTAACCCTTCCTTAAGCCTGTAGGGAAACAGCATTAACCCTGGAGTGGAGTTACTTTCTATCATGGAGTGAGCACAACCGGGGCGAGACATACCGGCCGTCATAGATAACCCCGGTCACAGTCTCACAATATATATATATATATATATATATAAATATATACCGTATATATATATATATATATATATATATATATATAGTTATACATTATATAAATATTTTTTTATTTTATTTTATTTTTTTAATAAAATACAAAGGAAATGTGACATCTTCAACTTCATGCCTTTTAGAGATTGTTTTGTCTGCAACTTGCGTAACTGTTCACAATAACAGTAATTTTGACCAAGTGTGCCCAAACTTTTGGATGCCACTATATGAGCTTTCAGTGTATAGTTTATTGTACTTGTTAATAAATAAATAAATTAATTAAATTTATTTTAATAGTGAATCTGTGCTGTGCATTATTTAAAGCACGTAGAGTAAATATATGAAAGGGCACAACAATAATCAGCAGGTGATCTGAAACCAATAACACGCTAAAAAGACATGCTTAACAAAAAGAAATTTGAAGCATATATTACCGTAATTTTGAATGTAATATTATTAATCGTACAAACTATTATTATAAACTGTCCATGGGGGTCACATAATGAGAAGATATTCTTAAAGGCTATTGTATGTTTAATAAATTTTGCCACTCCTGATTTTTTGTTAGGGGAATTTGCATGCTTTACTATTGGGACGTTTTTGTGAGATAAGGCCACTTTACACGCTGCGACATCGCTCAAGCGATCTCGTTGGGGTCACGGAATTTGTGACGCACATCCGGCTGCTTTAGCGATGTCGTTGTGTGTGACACCTATGAGCGATTTTGAATCGTCGCAAAAACGTTCAAAATCACTCATCGGTGACATGCCCCCCTATTCTCGATTATCGCTGCTGCTGCAGCTAGCGATGTAGTTCCTCGTTCCTGCGGCAGCACACATCGCTACGTGTGACACCGCAGGAGCGAGGAACATCTCCTTACCTGCGTCCGCCGGCAATGCGGAAGGAAGGAGGTGGGCGGGATGTTTGTCCCGCTCATCTTCGCCCCTCCGCTTCTATTGAGCGGCAGTTCAGTGACACTGCTGTGCCGTCACTGTGATGCTGAATGAACCGCCGCCTTAGAAAGGAGGCGGTTCGCCGGTCACAGCGACGTCGCTAGGCAGGTAAGTAGTGTGATGGGTCCGCACAATGTTGTGCGCCACGGGCAGCGATTTGCCCCTGTCGCACAACCGATGGGGGCGGGTACGCATGCTAACGATATTGGTCACGATATCGCAGCATGTAAAGCGACCTATACTCTATGATTGTCTTGTTTTAGTAGTTGTAACATCACATCCCATCTTTAACACCTGCTTCTACATCATGCTTCGTTTAAAAGGGGAGTTCTAGCCTCGACATTCAAACATATTATTTTGAAATCCATGGCATTATAGGCATAACCATGAGGAAATAATATGAGCTATATAACTTATAGGCAGTAATATAATCCATGTGTTTCTGAAATATAAAGGAATTAAAATGAATGTCCGCAAGTTTATGCTATGTAATCTGAGGACAGCATGCTGTACGGATGAAGGCTTTTAAACGCAGAATTCAGCTATACCTTTCTTAACAAAATGCCTGCTGTTGTTTATTTGCAATGATTGCTTTAGCACCAGGGCCTTATCATTGCTCAGACTACATTGATTCTTGCTCTGTACTGTAGTCTGATACTTTCCCTACTTTGATAAGCAGCTTACAGGATATAGACATTGTATATACATAACGCCCCGTTACACTCAACGACCTATCTAACGATATATCGCCAGGGTCACGGATTCCGTGATGCACATCTGGCGACGTTAGCGACATCGTTGTATGTAACAGCTCTAAGCGAGTGTTAGAGATCAAAAATACTCACCTTATCGTTGATCGTTGACACGTCGTTCATTTTCATAAAATCGTTGCTGTTGCAGGACGCTGGTTGTTGAGGAAGGAAGGAGGTGGGCGGGATGTTACGCCCGCTCATCTCCGCCCCTCCGCTTCTATTGGGTGGCCGCTTAGTGACTCTGCTGTGACGCCGCACGAACCGCCCCCTTAGAAAGGAGGCGGTTTGCCGGCCACAGCGACGTTGCTAGGCAGGTAAGTATGTGTGACGGGTCCTAACGATGTTGTGCGCCACGGGTAGCGATTTGCCCGTGACACACAACCGATAGGTGCGGGTGCTTTCACCAGCGACATCGCTAGCGATGTCGCTGCATGTAAAGCCCCCTATAGCCTGATGTCGGTGGGGGCAGCTTTCTCAGCTGCATGCTAAATATAAAAAGTCTGTGTAGAGCCACTGTAACTGTACCGCCCTTCTCTCGGCAGCTGAGCTGCTCGGATCCGGTCCTTCTGTGGGTGGCTCGAGCATCTCTGGACCCCGGAGTCTCGCGGTTACTTCAAATGAAAAGGGTAGTGATGGGAAGGTGGGTGTAGGACGTATATGTACGGGCTGAGCCGTACGGAGTTTGTGACGCCACCCACGGTATGTGGTGATAATGGACACCACCGCTGCAGTTACGGGGTACCCTGGGGAGATGTTGGTCCCGGGACCCGTTGGGGACTGGTGGTGCAGGGAGATGGGCGACTGCAGGGTGCTGATGTACTCACTATTAGAAACACACACAAGTCTCTGGTAAACCAAGGTGATGGTGGTCGGTGCCCGCAGCTGGCTGCATTCTGGTTCCCCACCCGGCTGGTGGTCTCTGTCTTTCTCCTGCACCTTTTTTGGAATGGTGGACTACCTGCGCTTGCAACTTCAGGAGTCCGCTCCCGGCTGGATGTGGCCTAAGGAGCCCTTGCCCGCAGATGCTGGCCTGTGGGATCTCTGAGCCTTGGCGGTGGCCTGTTATCCCCCTTGGTGGCCTGTTGCCTTCAGTCGGGACTTTGGGTGGGACAGGACCTCAAGTCCTGGCTGCAATCAGTTAATTAACTAGTCCCAGTCGCTTCTGGACCTAGCTTCAGGGTCTGAGTACCCCCCGTGTGCTCCGGTTTCCGAGTCATTTCCCCGGGTCGGTACCGGCGGGCCACTACCCTGTCCCAGTCCACCTCGGTTCCACCGAGCCATCTTCCCGGCTCCTGCAGACGGAAACCGCCGTCTGCCTCCTAGCCAAAGGCACCAGGGCTCCTACCCTGGTACCTGTCAGTTCTACTTCAGACCTGATACACAGGCCTGACCTCCACTCTCACTGAACTCCACAACCAAACTTCGCTGTCTAAACTCCTAGGTGGGCGTCTTCCAACCGCCTGGTGTGTCTATCAAGCCCTTTGGGGATGACTAGGGTTTTAAGGTTGGCTGTGTGTTTCCTGTGAGGGAAGGGTGTAATGATGCGGGGCCCTATTTGTGACTACCTGTCCCGGCCAGGGCATCACACAACCAGTAAACTAAGTGATAAATCATTGGATTCAGGGTCTCTTTTCCTATATCATACTGCTTTCCGATTAGGTTGCAAAAACCTGCTGACAGATTAACTTTACAAGGCGAAAAGAAAAAAATAGTAGAAAAAGTAAAATACAAAAACATTAATAAACTAACGCTATAGTAGGAAGGTGACCGGTGCTCTGCAGCCCCCTGAAGACGTCAAGGTTATTATTTGTATTTATGCATGGAAAATGTTTATATGTGTGTGCTTTCGGGTGCACTGTTTTCAGACACCGCTAGGTCATTGCTCCCTGGTCCTTAGCTTGGGGTTGGGATGGAGAACAGGACTGAAGCAGTTAAAGGATAAATATGCCCAGCAACAGGGAGAAATTCATCTTTATATTTGAAACAGTGAACTACAACGTGACCCAAATGACCACAGTATCAACAAAAGCGAGCTGGTGCTCTGAGTTCTGTACGTCTTCTGAGATAGCGACAAGCACCAGTTTGCATAGGTTCACAAGTTTCAACTGATAATGAGAAAAATGCCACTGACATGACTTTAAATGTATCTCTGTCTCTCAGGCATCTATCTAAACTAGAAATAGGCCCGATGCTATCACATCGGGAGTGCGGTGAAATGAACATCTGTCTATGCTTAGTGGTGCTGACAGGAGCAGTGGACATGTGTCACACTGTTTGCACTTTCCAACATATCTGTTGTATGTCATCCCTCCACATTTGTGTATTGTGTGTGTTGCATCATTTGACCTCTTTCACCCCTGTGCACTCTCTCCCTTGTTGTGTGCTGTATATTGGGATCTGGTGTTGTGTTTCTTGAGCTGTGTTCACTATGTGGTGTCTCTCCTATGTGCTGTGTGTGTTTTTACACTGTATGGTCTCTTGTAAGCTGTTGTGGCTATAATTGGTGGTGCTACATTGTTTTGAGCACTTTGATGTGTGTGTGATTGTCCGTTCCCAAAGTAGACCAAAGAACACTGAGAGAATACAATTTATTAACATGTCAAAATTAATGGCAAAGCTTCTTTCTTTTACATAACAGTAACAGAAAGACAATAAATAGAAATGTTAGTATATGCTATTTCTATGTATACATATGTATAGATAGGTATATTGATGCAAATACATTATGTATGTACAGGTAAACTATGTATATCTGTAGCTATAATGTCTCCTCGATCAATATATGTCTATATATCTATCATCTATGTTTATCATGAAAAGAAATTATATATCTATGTATTTAGCTGTGTGACAGCAGGCTGGGAGGTCCCTGGAGTGACCTGTTAACCTTAGTCATGGCAGCAGGCTGATTTCGGTAATTCTATAACATTGGCATGCTGGGAGGTATAGTTCCCTCCTGTAGTTATATAACATGGACATGCTGGGAGGTGTAGTTCCCTCCTGTAGTTATATAACATTGACATGCTGGCAGGTATAGTTCTCTCCTGTAGTTATACAACATGGACATGCTGGGAGGTGTAGTTCCCTTTTGTAATGCTATAACATGGAAATGCTGGGAGGTTTAGTTCTCTCCTGTAGTTATACAACATGGACATTCTGGGAGGTGTAGTTCCCTCCTGTAGTTATATAACATGGACATGCTGGGAGGTGTAGTTCCCTCCTGTAGTTATACAACATGGACATGCTGGTAAGTGTAGTTCCCTTTTGTAATGCTATAACATGGACATGCTGGGAGGTATAGTTCCCTTTTGTAATGCTCTAACATGGAAATGCTGGGAGGTGTAGTCCTCTCCTGTAGTTATACAACATGGACATTCTGGGAGGTGTAGTTCCCTCCTGTAATTATATAACATGGACATGCTGAGAGGTGTAGTTCTCTCCTGTAGTTATATAACATGGACATGCTGGGAGGTGTAGTTCCCTTTTGTAATGCTATAATATGGAAATGCTGGGAGGTGTAGTCCTCTCCTGTAGTTATACAACATGGACATTCTGGGAGGTGTAGTTCCCTCCTGTAGTTATATAACATGGACATGCTGGGAGGTGTAGTTCTCTCCTGTAGTTATACAACATGGACATGCTAGGAGGTGTAGTTCCCTTTTGTAATTCTATAACATGAACATGCTGGGAGGTGTAGTTCCCTCCTGTAATTCTGTAACATAGACATGCTGGGAGGTGTAGTTCTCTCCTGTAATTCTATAACATGAACATGCTGGGAGGTGTAGTTCCCTCCTGTAATTCTGTAACATGGACAGGCTGGTAGGTGTAGTTTTCTCCTGTAATTCTATAACATGGACATGCTGGGAGGTATAGTTCCCTCCTGTAATTCTATAACATAAACATGCTAGGAGGTGTAGTTCCCTCCTCTAATTCTGTAACATGGACATGCTGGGAGGTGTAGTTCCCTCCTGTAATTCTCTAACATGAACATGCTGGGAGGTATAGTTCCCTCCTGTAATTCTATAACATGGACATGCTGGGAGATTTAGTTCCTTCCTGTAGCTATATAACATGGACATGCTGGGAGGTGTAGTTCTCTCCTGTAATTCTATAACATGGACATGTTGGTAGGTGTAGTTCCCTCCTGTAATTGTATAACATGGACATGCTGGGAGGTGTAGTTCCCTCCTGTAATTCTGTAACATGGACATGCTGGTAGGTGTAGTTCCCTCCTGTAATTCTATAACATGAACATGCTGAGAGGTGTAGTTCCTTCCTCTAATTCTATAACATGGACATGCTGGGAGGTGTAGTTCCCTACTGTAATTCTATAACATGGACATGCTGGGAGGTGTAGTTCCCTCCTGTAATTCTGTAACATGGACATGCTGGGAGGTGTAGTTCCCTCCTGTAATTCTGTAACATGGACATGCTGGGAGGTGTAGTTCCCTCCTGCAATTCTATAACATGAACATGCTGGGAGGTAAGGTTCCCTCCTGTAATCCTATAACATGGACATGCTGGGAGGTGTAGTTCCCTCCTGTAATTCTATAACATGAACATGCTGGGAGGTGTAGTTCCTTCCTGTAATTCTATAACATGGACATGCTGGAAGGTGAAGTTCCCTACTGTAATTCTATAACATGGACATGCTGGGAGGTGTAGTTCTCTCCTGTAATTCTATAACATGGAAATGCTGGGAGGTGTAGTTCTCTCCTGTAGTTATACAACATGGACATTCTGGGAGGTGTAGTTCCCTCCTGTAGTTATATAATATGGACATGCTGGGAGGTGTAGTTCCCTCTTGTAGTTATACAACATGGACATGCTGGGAGGTGTAGTTCCCTTTTGTAATTCTATAACATGAACATGCTGGGAGGTGTAATTCCCTCTTGTAATTCTATAACATGGACATGCTGGTAGGTGTAGTTCCCTTCTGTAATTCTATAACATGGACATGCTGGGAGGTGTAGTTCCCTCCTGTAATTCTATAACATGGACATGCTGGGAGGTGTAGTTCCCTCCAGTAATTCTATAACATGAACATGTTGGGAGGTGTAGTTCCCTCCTGTATTCTGTAACGTGGACATGCTGGTAGGTGTAGTTCGCTCCTGTAATTCTATAACATGAACATGCTGGGAGGTGTAGTTCTCTCCTGTAATTCTATAACATGGACATGCTGGGAGGTGTAGTTCCTTCCTGTACTTCTATAACATGGACATGCTGGAAGGTGAAGTTCCCTCCTGTAGTTATATAACATGGACATGCTGGGAGGTGTAGTTCTCTCCTGTAGTTATACAACATGGACATGCTAGGAGGTGTAGTTCCCTTTTGTAATTCTATAACATGAACATGCTGGGAGGTGTAGTTCCCTCCTGTAATTCTGTAACATAGACATGCTGGGAGGTGTAGTTCTCTCCTTTAATTCTATAACATGAACATGCTGGGAGGTATAGTTCCCTCCTGTAATTCTGTAACATGGACAGGCTGGTAGGTGTAGTTTTCTCCTGTAATTCTATAACATGGACATGCTGGGAGGTATAGTTCCCTCCTGTAATTCTATAACATAAACATGCTAGGAGGTGTAGTTCCCTCCTGTAATTCTGTAACATGGACATGCTGGGTGGTGTAGTTCCCTCCTGTAATTCTCTAACATGAACATGCTGGGAGGTATAGTTCCCTCCTGTAATTCTATAACATGGACATGCTGGGAGATTTAGTTCCTTCCTGTAGCTAAATAACATGGACATGCTGGGAGGTGTAGTTCTCTCCTGTAATTCTATAACATGGACATGTTGGGAGGTGTAGTTCCCTCCTGTAATTGTATAACATGGACATGCTGGGAGGTGTAGTTCCCTCCTGTAATTCTGTAACATGGACATGCTGGTAGGTGTAGTTCCCTCCTGTAATTCTATAACATGAACATGCTGGGAGGTGTAGTTCCTTCCTCTAATTCTATAACATAAACATGCTGGGAGGTGTAGTTCCCTACTGTAATTCTATAACATGGACATGCTGGGAGGTGTAGTTCCCTCCTTTAATTCTGTAACATGGACATGCTGGGAGGTGTAGTTACCTCCTGTAATTCTGTAACATGGACATGCTGGGAGGTGTAGTTCCCTCCTGCAATTCTATAACATGAACATGCTGGGAGGTAAGGTTCCCTCCTGTAATCCTATAACATGGACATGCTGGGAGGTGTAGTTCCCTCCTGTAATTCTATAACATGAACATGCTGGGAGGTGTAGTTCCTTCCTGTAATTCTATAACATGGACATGCTGGAAGGTGAAGTTCCCTACTGTAATTTTATAACATGGACATGCTGGGAGGTGTAGTTCTCTCCTGTAATTCTATAACATGGAAATGCTGGGAAATATAGTTCTCTTCTGTAGTTATACAACATGGACATTCTGGGAGGTGTAGTTCCCTCCTGTAGTTATATAATATGGACATGCTGGGAGGTGTAGTTCCCTCTTGTAGTTATACAACATGGACATGCTGGGAGGTGTAGTTCCCTTTTGTAATTCTATAACATGAACATGCTGGGAGGTGTAATTCCCTCCTGTAATTCTATAACATGGACATGCTGGTAGGTGTAGTTCCCTTCTGTAATTCTATAACATGGACATGCTGGGAGGTGTAGTTCCCTCCTGTAATTCTATAACATGGACATGCTGGGAGGTGTAGTTCCCTCCTGTAATTCTATAACATGAACATGTTGGGAGGTGTAGTTCCCTCCTGTATTCTGTAACGTGGACATGCTGGTAGGTGTAGTTCGCTCCTGTAATTCTATAACATGAACATGCTGGGAGGTGTAGTTCTCTCCTGTAATTCTATAACAAGAACATGCTGGGAGCTGTAGTTCCCTTCTCTAATTATATAACATGGACATGCTGGGAGGTGTAGTTCCTTCCTGTACTTCTATAACATGGACATGCTGGAAGGTGAAGTTCCCTCCTGTAGTTATATAACATGGACATGCTGGGAGGTGTAGTTCTCTCCTGTAGTTATACAACATGGACATGCTAGGAGGTGTAGTTCCCTTTTTTAATTCTTTAACATGAACATGCTGGGAGGTGTAGTTCCCTCCTGTAATTCTGTAACATAGACATGCTGGGAGGTATAGTTCTCTCCTGTAATTCTATAACATGAACATGCTGGGAGGTGTAGTTCCCTCCTGTAGTTCTGTAACATGGACAGGCTGGTAGGTGTAGTTTTCTCCTGTAATTCTATAACATGGACATGCTGGGAGGTATAGTTCCCTCCTGTAATTCTATAACATAAACATGCTAGGAGGTGTAGTTCCCTCCTGTAATTCTGTAACATGGACATGCTGGGAGGTGTAGTTCCCTCCTGTAATTCTCTAACATGAACATGCTGGGAGGTATAGTTCCCTCCTGTAATTCTATAACATGGACATGCTGGGAGATTTAGTTCCTTCCTGTAGCTATATAACATGGACATGCTGGGAGGTGTAGTTCTCTCCTGTAATTCTATACATTGACATGTTGGGAGGTGTAGTTCCCTCCTGTAATTGTATAACATGGACATGCTGGGAGGTGTAGTTCCCTCCTGTAATTCTGTAACATGGACATGCTGGTATGTGTAGTTCCCTCCTGTAATTCTATAACATGAACATGCTGGGAGGTGTAGTTCCTTCCTCTAATTCTATAACATGGACATGCTGAGAGGTGTAGTTCCCTACTGTAATTCTATAACATGGACATGCTGGGAGGTGTAGTTCCCTCCTGTAATTCTATAACATGAACATGCTGGGAGGTGTAGTTCCCTCCTGTAATTCTGTAACATGGACATGCTGGGAGGTGTAGTTCCCTCCTGCAATTCTATAACATGAACATGCTGGGAGGTAAGGTTCCCTCCTGTAATCCTATAACATGGACATGCTGGGAGGTGTAGTTCCCTCCTGTAATTCTATAACATGAACATGCTGGGAGGTGTAGTTCCTTCCTGTAATTCTATAACATGGACATGCTGGAAGGTGAAGTTCCCTACTGTAATTTTATAACATGGACATGCTGGGAGGTGTAGTTCTCTCCTGTAATTCTATAACATGGAAATGCTGGGAGGTATAGTTCTCTCCTGTAGTTATATAATATGGACATGCTGGGAGGTGTAGTTCCCTCTTGTAGTTATACAACATGGACATGCTGGGAGGTGTAGTTCCCTTTTGTAATTCTATAACATGAACATGCTGGGAGGTGTAATTCCCTCCTGTAATTCTATAACATGGACATGCTGGTAGGTGTAGTTCCCTTCTGTAATTCTATAACATGGACATGCTGGGAGGTGTAGTTCCCTCCTGTAATTCTATAACATAAACATGCTGGGAGGTGTAGTTCCCTTCTGTAATTCTATAACATGGACATGCTGGGAGGTGTAGTTCCCTCCTGTAATTGTATAGCATGGACATGCTGGGAGGTGTAGTTCCCTTCTGTAATTCTATAACATAAACATGCTGGGAGGTGTAGTTCCCTTCTGTAATTCTATAACATGGACATGCTGGGAGGTGTAGTTCCCTCCTGTAATTCTATAACATGGACATGCTGGGAGGTGTAGTTCCTTCCTGTACTTCTATAACATGGACATGCTGGAAGGTGAAGTTCCCTCCTGTAATTCTATAACATGGACATGCTGGGAGGTGTACTTCCCTCCTGTAGTTATATTACTTGGACATAGTGGGAGTTGTAGTTCCTTCTTGTACTTCTATAGCATTAACATGCAGGGAGGTTTAGTTCCCTCCTGTAATTCTGTAACATGGACATGCTGGGAGGTGTAGTTCCCTGCTATAATTCTTTAACAGGACATGCTGGGAGTTGTAGTTCCCTCCTGTATTTATATAACTTGAACATGTTGGGAGGTGTAGTTCCCTTTCTGTAATTCTATAACATGGACATGCTGGGAGGTGTACTTCCCTCCTGTAGTTATATTACTTGGACATAGTGGGAGTTGTAGTTCCTTCTTGTACTTCTATAGCATTAACATGCAGGGGGGTGTAGTTCCCTCCTGTAATTCTGTAACATGGACATGCTGGGAGGTGTAGTTCCCTGCTATAATTCTTTAACAGGACATGCTGGGAGTTGTAGTTCCCTCCTGTATTTATATAACTTGAACATGCTGGGAGGTGTAGTTCCCTCCTGTAATTCTATAACATGGACATGCTGGGAGGTATAGTTCCCTCCTGTAATTCTATAACATAAACATGCTAGGAGGTGTAGTTCCCTCCTGTAATTCTGTAACATGGACATGCTGGGAGGTGTAGTTCCCTCCTGTATTTCTCTAACATGAACATGCTGGGAGGTATAGTTCCCTCCTGTAATTCTATAACATGGACATGCTGGGAGATTTAGTTCCTTCCTGTAGCTATATAACATGGACATGCTGGGAGGTGTAGTTCTCTCCTGTAATTCTATAACATGGACATGTTGGGAGGTGTAGGTCCCTCCTGTAATTGTATAACATAGACATGCTGGGAGGTGTAGTTCCCTCCTGTAATTCTGTAACATGGACATGCTGGTAGGTGTAGTTCCCTCCTGTAATTCTATAACATGAACATGCTGGGAGGTGTAGTTCCTTCCTCTAATTCTATAACATGGACATGCTGGGAGGTGTAGTTCCCTACTGTAATTCTATAACATGGACATGCTGGGAGGTATAGTTCCCTCCTGTAATTCTGTAACATGGACATGCTGGGAGGTGTAGTTCCCTCCTGTAATTCTGTAACATGGACATGCTGGGAGGTGTAGTTCCCTCCTGCAATTCTATAACATGAACATGCTGGGAGGTAAGGTTCCCTCCTGTAATCCTATAACATGGACATGCTAGGAGGTGTAGTTCCCTCCTGTATTTCTATAACATGAACATGCTGGGAGGTGTAGTTCCTTCCTGTAATTCTATAACATGGACATGCTGGAAGGTGAAGTTCCCTACTGTAATTTTATAACATGGACATGCTGGGAGGTATAGTTCTCTCCTGTAATTCTATAACATGGAAATGCTGGGAGGTATTGTTCTCTCCTGTAGTTATACAACATGGACATTCTGGGAGGTGTAGTTCCCTCCTGTAGTTATATAACATGGACATGCTGAGAGGTGTCGTTCTCTCCTTTAGTTATACAACATGGACATGCTGGGAGGTGTAGTTATCTCCTGTAGTTATACAACATGGACATTCTGGGAGGTGTAGTTCCCTCCTGTAGTTATATAATATGGACATGCTGGGAGGTGTAGTTCCCTCTTGTAGTTATACAACATGGACATGCTGGGAGGTGTAGTTCCCTTTTGTAATTTTATAACATGAACATGCTGGGAGGTGTAATTCCCTCCTGTAATTCTATAACATGGACATGCTGGTAGGGGTAGTTCCCTTCTGTAATTCTATAACATGGACATGCTGGGAGGTGTAGTTCCCTCCTGTAATTCTATAACATGAACATGTTGGGAGGTGTAGTTCCCTCCTGTATTCTGTAACGTGGACATGCTGGTAGGTGTAGTTCGCTCCTGTAATTCTATAACATGAACATGCTGGGAGGTGTAGTTCTCTCCTGTAATTCTATAACATGAACATGCTGAGAGGTATAGTTCCCTCCTCTAATTATATAACATGGACATGCTGGGAGGTGTAGTTCCTTCCTGTACTTCTATAACATGGACATGCTGGAAGGTGAAGTTCCCTCCTGTAGTTATATTACTTGGACATAGTGGGAGTTGTAGTTCCTTCTTGTAATTCTATAGCATTGACATGCAGGGAGGTGTAGTTCCCTCCTGTAATTCTGTAACATGTACATGCTGGGAGGTGTAGTTCCCTCCTGCAATTCTATAACATGGACATGCTGGGAGGTGTAGTTCCCTCCTGTAGTTATATTACTTGGACATAGTGGGAGTTGTAGTTCCTTCTTGTAATTCTATAGCATTGACATGCAGAGAGGTGTAGTTCCCTCCTGTAATTCTGTAACATGGACATGCTGGGAGGTGTAGTTCCCTGCTGTAATTCTTTAACAGGACATGCTGGGAGTTGTAGTTCCCTACTGTATTTATATAACTTGAACATGCTGGGAGGTGTAGTTCCCTCCTGTAAGTCTATAACATGGACATGCTGGGAGGTTTAGTTCCATCCTGTAGTTATATAATATGGACATGCTGGGAGTTGTAGTTCCTTCTTGTAATTCTATAACATAGACATGCTGGGAGGTGTAGTTCCCTCCTTTAATTCTATAACATGGACATGCTGGGAGGTGTAGTTCTCTCCTGTAGTTATATAACATGGACATTCCGGGAGGTGTAGTTCTCTCCTGTAGTTATACAACATGGACATGCTGGGAGGTGTAGTTCTCTCCTGTAGTTATATAACATGAACATGCTGGGAGGTGTAGTTCCCTCCTGTAATTCTATAACATGAACATGCTGGGAGGTGTAGTTCCCTCCTGTAATTCTATAACATGAACATGCTGGGAGGTGTAGTTCTCTCCTGTAGTTATATAACATGGACATGCTGGGAGGTATAGTTCCCTCTTGTAGTTATATAACATGAACATGCTGGGAGGTGTAGTTCCCTCCTGTAATTCTATAACAGGACATGCTGGGAGGTATAGTTCCCTCCTGTAATTCTATAACATGGAACATTTTCTTTATTCACTTATATCCAGTGGTGATGTCTTCGTCTCTGCTTCTTCCCGCTCCTGACCGCCGCTCATTATACTCACTGAATATTCAGTGGCTAAGGAGCTGGAAGCAGGAGCAACGCTAGGGACTTCAGTGCTGGTGACTGCATCGCTGGGGACAGGTGACTATCCAGGTATGTGTGTGTGTGTATGTGTGTAGACATATGTGTGTGTTTGTGTTCAGTGTATACATGCATGTGCGCTGTGGTGTGTATTTGCTCAGTGTAGCCATGAGTGTCTCTCTGTGAGAGAGAGAGACCCAAAAAAACCTTGTTTTTGACGTTGCAGCTGGACACATTATTTTTGCCTGATGAAACGGGAGGCCATGTGGCACAATCCGGCGCTAATGCAAGTCTATGAGGAAAAAGACGGATCTGGCGGCATCAGACGTTTTATCAGCAATTCGCCGGATTGTGCCTGATGCCTACAAACTGATGTGTGACAAAGGCAATAGGGTAACAGACACAACTGGCAATTATGTATGTAGATTAACAGCCGTGTCATAGCTTCCACAAGGGACTGCACTGAAGAGGTGTAAACCAACATGTCCTTAATCTGATTCAATAGTACCTAGAAGGACTGACTCTAAAGGGTGGGATCATTCCAGGAGGACTGTGAGTAGTAATCATCAGCACTCCAATCAGCCTACATCAACTTACGGATCTTGGATTTATCCAGTCCAACTCTGTAAGGGTCTACTCGTCATCAATGATACCAAGAGCCGATAACAATGCCTCAACTAAAGAAAATGCTGGAGAGGCCTCAGGCAAAGAAAATGCCCAAGCCTGTGGATCTCCATGGAGCATAGACAAGATAATGCCAACCTGATTACTCTCACACAGGGTGGATGCGGAAGTGTAATTTACACATGGCAGAAAATACACAAAACTTATTTCTGTCCCCATAGAAGCACTCTTGTAACTTTACCTATGGCTCAGAAGGACTTGCGAGTTGTTAATAACACTTGATATCCTGAAGCTCCAAGTATAAAGTTTGACGAATTGTGGCACAAGTTTTCCCGAGCATCCATAATCATAATAAACCCATACACTAATGGTTCCTGTAGTGCCTAGAAAATCCCTAGCCGGACGACTAAAAACACCACCCTGGACCTGGCTCATTGAAAGGCCATAAAAGGCTTTCTCGTACCTCCTGAAGAATCAGAGGAGAAGCCACAATGTACAGCTAACCAAGATAGGGAAAGTGTGCAGAGGTATATGGGGACCCAAGGCAATGAAACTTAAAGCAAGTGCACAAAAGGGCAAAAAGAGAATAATAAATGAAAGCAACAGAAACCTCCCACCAACCTAACTGAGAAGAGAAGAAAAATACTGGGAAGGTAAATAAAAAAAACACAGAAGTAATACAAATAGTCTCTGACTAGCAGGCAAAATACCTTGAAGGCCTGAAACTCCTGAGCTTAATTAACCCAATGTGTACTGCAGCTACATGTGCAGAGAGCAGGAGCCGGCAGCACAGGCAGCGTGAGAGCGGCGGAGGCTGGTAACGAAGGTAAATATCGGGTAACCACCTTGGTTACCTGATGTTTACCCTGGTTACAGCTTACCGCAGCTGTCAGACGCCGGCTCCTGCTCTCTGCTCGCTTCATTTCGTCGCTCTCTCGCTGTCACACTCAGCGATCTGTGCGTCACAGCGGGAGAGCAACAATAAAAAAACGAACCAGGGCTGTGTGTAATGAGTAGCAATCTCACAGCAGGGGCCAGATCGCTGCTCAGTGTCACACACAGCGAGATCGCTAATGAGGTCACTGCTGCGTCACAAAAACCGTGACTCAGCAGCGATCTCAGCAGCAATCTCGCTGTTTGTGAAGCACCCCTTAGATTCTGTAAACAATCAATGAGTATAGTAAATTACTGATGTCTAGTCAGAATTGCCTGAGATAGGTCTGGGAAAATAATATTTTCTTGATATGGCTCATGTAACTGACTTGTTTACCAGATGGTGCAGGAAAGCCTCTTTTATTCTAAAGAAATGAAACCTGGCAAGTGTGTCCCTTAAAAAGGCAGGATTCATAATCCTAGGTTCAGGCACACGACGTATTGTCAGGGCCAGGTGGACGGGCAGACCCAGGAGGTGGATCCACTGGGCCGAACTCCTAGATGGTAGTAAAGAGTCCGGTAGCTGGGGCACTATAAACAGCAGAACAGTCCGTGCACACGAGTATAGCGGAGAAGTCCCTGGGACCACGGAGTCACGGGTGGTAGTCCGGGTGACGCAGCTCTGGTTCGGAAGCCGAGATGGTGTCAGGCGGGATCCGGAACCTTTGGAGCGAGGTGATGAGTCACCGCAGGGATCCGGGATGGTGCGGACTGTCAGGATGGCAGATGGACAGCGTTCGGGGTTCGGGATACGGCAGGACTGGATGGCGAGGCAGGCACGGCTCTACGAGAGAGAGAGGTAAGTACATGCACAGAAACACCAGGAGACCTGACTCCTAGCTTAGGAAACACGAAGATCAGGCCCCGCCCCCTTGGACAATAACCCCCTATATACCCTGTACCTGTTTAGCCTCATTTCCTGTTAATGGACGCTGGCCCTTTAAGAAAGGGTCAGTGACCGCGCGCGCGCCCTAATGCGCATGCGCGCCGCCCGGGTGCCAGAAGCCAGGGAAGGAGGCTGCGAGGAGGACGCAGGGGAGCCGGCCAGGGCCTGGGAAGCCGTCGGGCGCCGGGATCGGAGACCAGGGGGCCTGGGAAGGACGGGCACCGGAGGCTGGAGAGCGGGGAGCGTGGCAGGTGAGCCGGGGAGCGGGGGTGAGGACCCGGGGAGCGTGACAGTACCCCCCCCCCACGCCCCCCTCCCCGCAACCGGGACATGAAGGCACGGATCAGAGGAGTGCCCACGTTCTCCCTGGGCTCCCAGGACCTATCCTCAGGACCATACCCTTCCCAGTCCACCAGGAAGAACTGTCGACCTCGTACGGTCTTCATGGCCACGATATCCCTTACCGCATAGATGTCGTCATCGGCAATAGGTGGAGGAGCCGGACTGGCAGCAGCGGAGAAGGGACCAAGGACAACCGGCTTGAGCAGGGAGACGTGGAATGAGTTGGGTATCCTCATCGTGGCCGGGAGCTGTAGCTTGTAGGAGACCTCATTGATCTTGTTGAGGACTTTAAACGGCCCAATGTAGCGAGGACCCAGCTTGTATGATGGTATCTTCAGGCGGACGTACTGGGAAGCAAGCCAGACGAGATCTCCAGGAGAGAAACACGGAGGGTCCAGACGTTTCTTGTCAGCGTGTCTTTTCATCCGCAGGGAAGCACGCCCAAGGGACGCTTTGACAGAGTCCCAAATGGTTGCAAAGTCATGGGCTACTGTATCTGCAGCAGGGACATCCGAAGAAGGAGATACAGGCAATGGGATGGAAGGCTGGAGTCCGTAAACGACATGGAAGGGAGAGCTGGAGGAGGACTCACTGACGTGGTGGTTGTGGGAGAATTCAGCCCAAGGAAGAAGAGCGGACCAGTCGTCGTGATGGGCGTTAACATAGTGACGTAAGAAAGAGGTCAAGATTTGATTGACCCTCTCTACCTGGCCATTAGACTGAGGATGGTATGCAGATGAAAAGTCCAGAGTCACTCCCAGATGTTTACAGAGAGCCCTCCAGAAGCGGGAGGTGAACTGAGTTCCTCTGTCGGATACGATGTGTAATGGAAAGCCATGCAAGCGGAAGATGTGTTGTATAAAGGCGTCCGCGAGTTCCTGAGCAGAGGGCAGTCCAGCCATAGGGACGAAATGGGCCATTTTAGAGAACCGGTCCACCACGACCCATATGACTGTGTGTCCGGAGGACGTAATAAAGTCCATTGCTATGTGTTGCCACGGAACTGACGGTATCGGCAGAGGCAGAAGACGGCCATATGGGAGGTGTTTGGGCGTCTTGTTCCTGGCACAAGAGGAACAGGCGGATACAAAAGCAGCGACGTCCGTGCGAAGGGATGGCCACCAGTAATGACGTACAATCGCACCCCATGTCTTTTTCTGACCAGCATGACCGGCTGTTTTCGAGGCATGACCCCAGTGTAACACTTTTTCCCTGTCTACCTCGGAGACATAGGTTTTCCCAGGCGGTATCTGGGCCAGGGTGACAGGGGCCACCGGAATGATTTTGCTAGGACAGATGATGGGTTGGGTAGTCTCTTCCTCCTGCTCCATGGGCATGAAAGACCTGGACAAGGCATCAGCACGTACATTCTTGTCCGCGGGTCGGAAGTGGAGCTGGAAATCAAACCTGGCAAAGAATAGGGACCACCTGGCTTGCCGTGGGTTCAGTCGCTGAGCGGACCGCAGGTATTCCAAGTTCTTGTGATCCGTGTAAATAATCACGGGGTACACTGCTCCTTCCAGAAGGTAGCGCCATTCCTCCAGAGCCAGTTTGACTGCCAAGAGCTCTCGGTCACCGATGGTGTAGTTGCGTTCAGGCGCTGAGAAGCCCTTGGAGAAGAATCCGCAAGTCACCATCTTCCCGGAGGAGGACTTTTGCATGAGCACTGCTCCGGCTCCTGAGGAGGAGGCATCCACCTCCAAGGTGAACTGGCGGTTTAACTCCGGACGGTGAAGTACAGGAGAGGAGGCAAATGCCCGCTTCAGAGAGCCAAACGCGGCGTCAGCCGCAGGTGACCAGTCCTTAGGATTAGCCTCCTTCTTAGTCAGGGCGGAGAGAGGAGCAGTCAAGGCAGAGAAGTGAGAGATAAACTGGCGGTAGTAGTTGGCGAATCCCAGGAAGCGTTGGATTGCCTTCAGTCCAGAAGGAGGAGGCCAGTTGAGAATGGCGGAGACCTTCTTGGGATCCATTTGCAGTCCGGTATCTGAGATGATGTACCCCAGGAAGGGGAGAGAAGACTGCTCAAAGACACACTTCTCATACTTTGCGTACAGACGATTCTCCCTCAGTCTTTGTAGCACCAGCTGTACGTTTTCTCTGTGGGTTTGGAGGTCCGGAGAGAAGACAAGGATGTCATCTAGATACACTACCACACAGATGTAGAGAAGGTCCCGGAACACGTCGTTCACCAGTTCTTGAAAGACGGCAGGAGCGTTACACAGGCCGAAGGGCATCACGCAGTATTCATAATGTCCATCGCGCGTATTGAACGCGGTTTTCCATTCGTCACCAGATCGGATGCGTACCAGATTGTAAGCACCCCGAAGATCCAGCTTGGTGAACACACGTGCTCCTCTAAGCCGGTCAAACAATTCGGGAATGAGCGGCAGTGGGTACTTGTTTTTTACGGTGATTTGATTCAAACCCCGGTAGTCTATGCATGGGCGTAAGTCGCCCTCTTTCTTCTTGACAAAGAAGAAACCTGCTCCAGCAGGAGAGGAGGATCTCCGAATGAACCCCCTTGCCAGGCTCTCTGAGATGTAAGCAGACATGGCCCTTGTTTCGGCTGGAGATAAAGGATATATCCGTCCTCGTGGTGGTGTTGTTCCTGGGAGCAGGTCGATGGCACAATCGTATGGACGATGTGGCGGCAGTACCTCGGATTCCTTTTTATCAAAAACATCTGCAAAGGACCAATAGGCCGAGGGCAGCCCCGGTAGGTTCTCTGGAACCGGAGGTCGTCGGATGGGTTGTATGGACTTTAGGCACCTCTCATGACACGAAGAGCCCCATCGGGTGATTTCGCCAGTGCCCCAACTGACTGATGGTTCGTGTGTCCGCAACCATGGAAGTCCCAGCAGGATCTGGTGGGACATGTGTGGGAGGACGTAGAAAGCGATGTTCTCGGTGTGAAGGGCACCGATACGCAGTTCGACCGGCCTGGTGATCCAGGAGATGGTGTCAGAGAGGGGTCTCCCATCCACCGAGGCAATCACAAGGGGCTTGTCGAGTGGAGTAACAGGCACCCGGTACTTGTCCACCGTGGTCTGCTGGATGAAATTGCCTGCTGCCCCGGAATCGAGGTAGGCATCAGCCGTGAACCGCGTCTCTCCCGTTGTCACTTGCACTGTCCATGTAACCGGGTCAGAGAGAGTCCCAGCACCTAGGGTGGCCTCTCCTACCAACCCTAGGCTTTGGAGTTTCCCGGCCTCTCTGGACAGGAGCGTAGCAGGTGTGTGTCCTCACCGCAGTAAAAGCAGAGACCCTTGGCGAGCCGCTCTGCTCGACGTTGTTCAGACTGACGCACTCGGTCGATCTGCATGGGCTCGTGGACGGGAGCCCCAGCTGTCGATGACTGAAGTACGGAGGGTTTCTGCGGAGGAGGGGAATGCCGTACCGGACGTCTCTCACGGGAAGCTTCCTTGGATCGCTCCTGAAAGCGAATGTCCACTCGAGTCGCTAGGGCAATCAGGGCATCTAGGGTGGTCGGTACGTCACGACCCGCCAGCTCGTCTTTAATTCGCCCTGAGAGTCCTTCCCAGAAGGCGGCGGTTAGGGCCTCGTTGTTCCACCCTAGTTCTGAGGCCAGGGTGCGAAACCGGATCGCGTATTGACCCACCGTCAGAGTCCCCTGACGTAAGCGGAGAAGAGACGAAGCAGACGCGGAGGCGCGTCCGGGCTCATCGAAGGTACCACGGAATGCCTGCAGGAAGTCCTGGATGTTCGTGGTCACAGGATCCCCCTTCTCCCACAAGGGGTTCATCCACGCCAGTGCCTCACCCTCTAGATGGGACATGATGAAGGCGACCTTGGCTTGGTCGGAGGCAAACAAATGCGGCAGCTGCGTGAAATGAAGGGAGCATTGGTTTAAGAAGCCCCTGCAGGTCTTGGGGTCTCCGGCGTACCGGGGTGGTGAAGCCAACCGAAGTCTGGTGGTATCTGAAGAAGTGGCCACAGGAGCTGGAGCCGTGGCTTGACTAGTGGAAGCCCGGGATGTCGAAGTCGTAACTGCCGCTTGTAGCGTGTTCAGGCGGGCGTCCACAGAAGACATGAATTGCAGCATGCGGGTCTGAGTCTCACGCTGGCGTTGGAGTTCCTCCTGTACGGCTGCTAGTGCTGCAGCGGGATCCATGGCCTGATCTTACTGTCAGGGCCAGGTGGACGGGCAGACCCAGGAGGTGGATCCACTGGGCCGAACTCCTAGATGGTAGTAAAGAGTCCGGTAGCTGGGGCACTATAAACAGCAGAACAGTCCGTGCACACGAGTATAGCGGAGAAGTCCCTGGGACCACGGAGTCACGGGTGGTAGTCCGGGTGACGCAGCTCTGGTTCGGAAGCCGAGATGGTGTCAGGCGGGGTCCGGAACCTTTGGAGCGAGGTGATGAGTCACCGCAGGGATCCGGGATGGTGCGGACTGTCAGGATGGCAGATGGACAGCGTTCGGGGTTCGGGATACGGCAGGACTGGATGGCGAGGCAGGCACGGCTCTACGAGAGAGAGAGGTAAGTACATGCACAGAAACACCAGGAGACCTGACTCCTAGCTTAGGAAACACGAAGATCAGGCCCCGCCCCCTTGGACAATAACCCCCTATATACCCTGTACCTGTTTAGCCTCATTTCCTGTTAATGGACGCTGGCCCTTTAAGAAAGGGTCAGTGACCGCGCGCGCGCCCTAATGCGCATGCGCGCCGCCCGGGTGCCAGAAGCCAGGGAAGGAGGCTGCGAGGAGGACGCAGGGGAGCCGGCCAGGGCCTGGGAAGCCGTCGGGCGCCGGGATCGGAGACCAGGGGGCCTGGGAAGGACGGGCACCGGAGGCTGGAGAGCGGGGAGCGTGGCAGGTGAGCCGGGGAGCGGGGGTGAGGACCCGGGGAGCGTGACACGTATGTGATCCACCATAAGATCCAAGTTATTTCCAGGCATGATCTGTTGTAGAAGTGTGATGCCCTGGCCTATCAGGGCGCTTCTTTTCTTCGCAGCATAAACTGACCTGCGGTGTGGCTTCCTGAGCCTCAGCATGTCAATTTATGCTATGGAGACAAGAGTGTTCTCTGCGGGGAGAATAGAGCTAAAGTCCGCAGCAGCCTGAACCCGGATTGTGGGCACGCGAAGCTGCGTTCTCCCATGGACAACACTCACATCTCCACAGGAGGGCTGGCACTGTGTACTAGACGCGGTGTTGTCAGATCATGGGCACATAGCCTAAAAGTGAGAAATTTGGCACTACAGCAACATTTTTGTGAAGTACCTGTGGATTCAAAATGCTCACTATAACCCTAAAAAAATCCTTGAGGGGTCTTGTTTCCAAAATAGGGTCACTTGTGGGGGTTTCTACTGTATAGGTACCCTGGGGGCCCTGCAAATGTGACATGGTGCCCGCAATTTATTTCAACTTTCCATTTCCATTCCATTCAACTCTTTCCATTCCAAGCCTTCTCATTTGTCCAAACAGGTTTTTGACCATATGTGGGGTATCCCTGTACTCATAAGAAATTGGATAACAAACTGTGAGGTCCACGTTTTTTGTGTTGCCTCTTGAAAAAGTGAGAAATTTGGTGCTAAAGCAACATTTATGTGAAAACAAATGAAAGTTTTCAATATGGCAACGTAAGGTTATCAAATTCTGTGAAATACTTGTGGATTCAAAATGCTCACTATACCCCTAAATAAAAGCCTTGAGGTGTCATGTTTCCAGAATGGAGTCACTAATGGGTGAGTTCCACTGTGTAGGCACCTTAAGGCTTCTCCAAACGCGACATGGCGTTCGCTAATCATTCCAACCAATTTTGCAGTCAAATGGCACTCCTTCACTTCCGAGTCCTGCCGTGTGTAAAAAAAAAAAGCTATCTGGTTGAAGTAACAATTTTATGGTAAAAATGTATTTTTTTATTTTCACAGCTCAACATTATAAACGTGTGTGAAGCATCTGGGGGTTCAAGGTGCTCATTAACCATCTATATAAATTTCTTGAGGGGTTTAGTTTCCAAAATGGAGTAACTTGTGGCACCTTACGAGCCTGGCAAATGCAACATGGTGCCCACAATCCATTTCAGCCAAATTTCCTTTCCAAAATTCAAATACTGCTCCTTTTGTTCTAGGCCCTCCCATTTGTCCAAACAAAGGTTTCTGACCACAGCTGGGGTATCATCGTGCTCAGACGAAACTGGGTAACACATTTTGGGCTCCATTTTGTTGTGTTATTTCTTCTAAAAGTGAATAAATTGGGTCTAGAGCAACATTTTTAAGTAAAATGGTAATTTTAATTTTTTTTCATTCCACTTCGCTTTAGTTCCTGTGAAGCACATGAAGGGTTAAGAAACTTCCTGCATGTGGTTTTGAGTACTTTGAGGGGGGCAGTTTTTAGAATGGTGTCACTTTGTTTTTTTCTGTCACCTAGGCCTCTAAAAGTCACTTCAAACATGATGTGGTCCCTAAAAAAATGATTTTGTAAATTTTGTTGAAAAAATGGGAAATTGCTGATGAACTTTGAACAATTCTAACAACTTAACACCAAAAAATGTTGTTTAAAAAATTGCGCTGATTTAAAGTAGAGATGTGGGAAATGTAATTTATTATTTGTTTTGTGTGAACTAAAGGCTTTGTCACACACACAGATAAATCTTTGGCAGATCTGTGGTTGCAGTGAAATCATGGACATATTGTTCCAGTTGTACACAGCCACAAACCTGGCACTGATTGTCCACAATTTCACTGCAACCACACATCTGCCAAAGATTTATCTGTGTGTGTGACAGGGCCTTAACTCTCTGGTTTAAGGGCACAAAAATGAAAAGTTTGTAAATTGCAAAATTTTCATCAAATTTCCAATTTTTTCACAAATATAAGCAAAAAATATTATCCTAAATTTACCATCACATGAAATACAATATGTCAGGAAAAAAACAATCTCAGAATCACCGGAATCCGTTGAAGCGTTCCAGTGTTATAACCTCATAAAGTGACACTGGTGAGAATTGCAAAAAATGGCCTGGGCATAAAGTACAAAACTGGCTTCGTCCTTAAGGCCATGTGTGCACCTTGCATTCTATTCTGCAGCGTGTAAGTCACTGCATGTGTGTCTCAGAACGCAGCCGAAAAAACTGCGTTCTAAGACGCATTCGGCAGAATGCAACATGCGCACATTCCTGAAGAATTCATGCATTCTGGATGCTTGCTCTGCCATAGACAGAGTGGGAAAAGCATCCAGAATGCACATTTTTTCACAGTGCGGTGCCACTCGGACCTGCAGCATCCCCATAGACTTTCAGCAGAGCCGAGTGGGACCGCACTGTCAAAAAGAGCATGGTTGGCTGCGAGACAGAGCCGCGTGATCAGAATGAACTCAGATGAACTTCACCCAACTTCATTGTGATTGCGCAGCTCTGTGGGTGCGCCGCAGCTTGATTTGCAGTCACACGTGAAGGACTCACCTGTGATCGCAAATCCACTGAGTGACTGCAGTGAGACCCGTGATCAGCTGTGCCGTCACTCAGGTTACTCGCTGAAGTCCTCCACCTGAGAGCGGTGGCCGCGAGTAACCTCAGTGACAGCACAGCTGATCACGCGATTCACGTCAGTTGCTGCATGGAGCTCACAGGAGCGGCGGTGTTCTACTGCCGCTCCTGTCAGCTTCCGATGTAGCAGAGCTGAAAGAGTCGTGGGACCTTGCTTGGATTACGTTGGACCTGGAGGTGTTTTTGAGGGGTTAATAAAGTGGTGAAAGAGGGTGTTTTTTTGTCTTTCATTACAAATAAAGGATTTTTTGGGTGTGTGTGTTTATTTTGTTAAACTTACAGGTTAATCATGGAAGGTATCTCGGGGAGACGCCTGCCATGATTAACCTAGGACTTAGTGGCAGCTATGGGCTGCTGCCATTAACTCCTTATTAGCCCATTTGCCACCGCACCAGGGCAATTCAGGATGAGCCGGGTAAAGTCCCGGGACTGTCGCATCTAATGGATGCGGCAATTCCGGGTGGATGCTGGCTGATTTTGTTAGGCTGGGGGGCTCCCCATAACGTGGAGCTCCCCATCCTGAGAATACCAGCCTTCAGCCGTGTGGCTTTACCCTGGCTGGTATCCAAATTGGGGGGGAACCGCACGTTGTTTTTCTAAAATTAGTTATTTTTTTTTTTGCTGCTCGATATAGACACGCCCACCGGCAGCTGTCATTGGTTGCAGAGAGATAGCTGTCACTCACCATGGGGGTGTGTCTGACTGCAACCAATCATAGGCACCAGTGGGCGGGAGAAGCAGGGAATACGAGATGGATCAATGAGCGGCCGGCATTTTCAAAAGAGGAGAAGCCGCCATAGTGTGAACGCCGTGCAGCGCCGCGCCGGGGATCGTGGATCGGTGAGTATGAGAGAAGGGGTGGGAGGGAGAGACCGACATGGACAGAGAGAGAGAGACATAGAGAGAGAGAGACCGAACGACAGATCGACCGACAGAGAGAGAGAGAGAGACCGAAAGACCTGCCTTTGTTATATTAAAAAAAACATACGTATCGAAACAAAAATGCAATGCAAACGCACTGCTTAACATTTTGGCAGCGTTTTTCTATAACTCATTGATTTCAATGGGTGTAGAACGCTGCCAAAATGGACAAAATAATTGACATGCTGCTTTTCTAAATGCAGAGATTTTGACAAGTTTTTGACAATCAAAACGCTGCGTTTCAAAAAGCATCGTGCGCACGGATTTTGCATGATTCTTATAGACTTTGCTGGGGAAGCACAACGCATGTATTTTTTCAATGACAGTGCAGTTGTAAACTCAGCCAAAACGCAGAAAAAAACGCAACGTGCGCACATGGCGGTTCATTTTGAAATTATTCATATCTGTCACGTTATAATTGGTCACTGCAGTGATATTGATTTGGTGCTTTTACTATATATTTTCTTCAGCATATTCCTATAATATTGAGGTACTCGATAATTGTTCGCTGCTGATATCATGGAGACTTTATAATTTATCGCTACTACTTTATTAATGTGATAATCTATAGACTTTTTCTACAACTGGATTGATTTTTGTTTTTAGTTCTGGATTAGAGATGAGCGGACCAGTGGAAGTTCGGGTTCTGCTGGTCCAGCTGAACGTTTTTAAAGTTCAATTTTGAACCCGCACTTGAACTGAGCTTCATTTGAAGCCACTGATTGACAGTTCTAGTCTCCGCCCACATGCAGCCAGCCATAAACAGAATACTTCCAGGGGAGGGTGGGGTTTTTTTTTCCATTTTTTTGGGGAGCACAATATATCTGATCCCGCTGTTGTCACACCCAGTGCGAGCCGTTCAGACAGTACAAGCAGGTTGCACTGGTCTGAGCACCGTGCACACCCGAGCACAGCGATGCTCGCTCTAGTGTTTTGCATTCATAAAGCACCCGAACTTCAAAACTGAACTTTGTTTTCTTGGAAAGTTCTCAGTTTGTACCAAAAACCAACTTCAGGATCGCTCCTTTTTATTAAGGATTTTTTTTTTCTGCACCTATCACCCTGTAAGTACCTTATCGCCCCAGTACAAATTTGCACCTGTCACTTTATATTTAATTGTTACCTTTATATGGATTGGTGTCGCTCCCATTTAAATTTTTCTTTATTCTCAAACACAGGTCACTTTTTATCTTAATCAATTACTGTCATATTTTGTGTCATTATGTATTCGTCACTTTATTATTGCGGCTATGAGACTTTCTAACATTCACTCTTACAATTCTCTGTGTATATATCATTTTTTTTGTGATTTTTTTTATTATACCAAAAATTGTTGTCTGGTATACTGGTTTTGTCAGTACTTTTTCAATATTATTTATACACCTGTCTGTGTATGTTATAGTTACCTGTATATACTTACCATCCCTAGTATTCTCCATACATATGTGACACTCCATTTTGGATATTTGTCAAATAATTATCATTTAGTTACATTTTTGTGCACTTGCACCACTGTTTTTATAATTGTGAGTTCAATTTTGTCTACTACTAAGTTGTTTTAAAATACTAATAAAATATTAGTTTTATTAATTTTCTATGACTTTTCTTTATTTTTTTGTGAGTTTTTCATGTTTGGTTAGTTACCAATTGGTCATTCCTATTGCACCATCTAGTCCCAAACACATGGCACTCAAATAATATTTCATAAGTGAATAATTGTTACATTATTATACCTATAGTATTGATTTGTGATCTTCTGTGCTTTCCTTTTTTTCTGCTTTTGTGTTATTTCATTGTTATTTTGTTATTTTTTTTATATAATAAGCCCTCCTACGCCTCTATTAAAGACACCTATTTGAACTAGTTACCTGTATAAGAGACACCTGTCCACATACTAAGTCAATCACACTTTAACCACTCCACCATGGCCAAGACCAAAGAGCTGTCTAAAAATAACAGGGACAAAATTGTAGACCTGCACAAGGCTAGGATGTGTTACAGTACAATAGGCAAGCAGCTTGGTGAGAAGGCAAGAACTGTTGGCACAATTATTAGAAAATGGAAGAAACACAAGATGACTGTCAATCTTACTCGATCTGGGGCTCCATGCATGATCTTTTCTCATGGGCTAAGGATGATTTTGAGAAAAGTCAGGAATCAGCCCAGAGACTACACAGGAGTACCTGGTGAATGACCTGACGAGAGATGGTACCATAGTCTCAAAGATTACCATTAGTAACACTCTATGCCATCATGGATTAAAATCCTGCAGGGCCTAGAGGGTCCCCCTGCTCATGCCAACACATGTATAAGCTCATTTGAAGTTCACAATGACCATCTGGATGATCTAGAGGAGGTAGAGGAGGTATGGGAGAAGCACATGTGGTCAGATGAGACCAAAATAGAACTTTTTGTTAACACCAGCACAGATAAAGACTGACAGTTGGAGGCTGGTATTCTCAGGCTGGGGATACCCATGGCCTAAAAATATCAGCCAGCAGTCACCTGGAATTGCCGCATCCATTAGAAGCGACAGTTCCAGCACTTTACCCGGTTCTTCTCGTTGCCCTGGTGGAGTGGCGGATGGAGTAATGAGGGACTTAATGGCAGCCCACAGCTGGCACTAAGTCCTAGATTAGCGATGGCAGGCATCTATGAGACACCCCCCATTACTAATCTGTAAGTGAACGGAAAGAAACACAAACCCCAAAAAATATTTATTTGAAATAAAAGACAAAAAAGCATCCTCTTTCACCACTTTATTAACCCCAAAAATGCCCCTGCAGGTCTGACGTAATTCAATCGATGTCCCACAATGCTTTACACCACTGCTACATCTGAAGCTCACAACGCCATAGAACATGACTGCTCATTGTGAATGCCACACAGTGACTGAAGTTGACCTGCGGACACAGCTAAAGTCCTGTGACCTCAAATCACCTGAGTGACGTTACCGCTGATCGGTTGGCTCACTTCACTTGCTGTGCGGGCAGTCATGTTCTATGGCGCTTACTGTGAGCTTCAGATGTAGCTGTTTTTGCCGCAGGTGCGTTTTTTTGGGCCAAAAACGCAGATCAACAGTGTTGGTTCAATAGGCCATTAGTTCTATAGAACTAGAAAAACGTTTTATGTTCTGCTGGTGACTCGCCCGCCCCAGGGCCTAAGGCAACTCGATGCCGGGCCGGACTAGTCCAGGGTGGTCAGCGGTGGCAGGGCCCGGCTCCATGACCCTGGCGGAGTTAATTAAAATGGCAGATGGGGAGGTGATAATGGGAGTGTTAGTTTATTGAAATTCGTGAAGCCACCTGTGGAATTGGGCGGCTATGAAGCCGCAGCTGCTGGAAGGGACCTCCGGGGCTGATATTGTGTCAGCTGAGGTGTTTCTTGCTCCCCACAAGTGGAGCGGGTACCCTGGGGCAACCTTTGGAAAAGTCTATGGTATTTATTGAATGAGGTGTGGGACAAAGCAGACGACACGGGGCTTGCAGTCAAGATCTTTACTCACTGTTAGTTTAAACACTGCAGCTGACCGGTTACCCATGGTATGCAAGGATCCACCATCATGGGCCTCCGCCGATCCCGAATAGTTCAAGGGTCAGTACTGGTGTACTCCTCAATGTGTCCTTTCTGGCTGTCTTGCTAGCGCCGAACTGCACTAGGCTGTCCTGCACCTCTGCCACCGAGCCTGTCCAAAGGGTGGCTGACCTAGGTCTTTTATTGCTCCCCCTTGCAGGTGATCTGTGGCAGGTTGTGGTCTCGGGTGCCTGAAGCAATCTCCCGGGCCGTCGGTTTTGCTAAAAGTAAAGTCTTCCTTCTTTCAGCCTAGGGACCGTCCCTGTGTTGCAGCCTGATTCCTCCACCCGGTATATCTAATGGAACAAGTCCACAGGGCATCCGCACATCTGTGGCACTCTGGAATCCCTTCCTTTGGTGTCACCTGGGCCTAGCAAGACCCCAGGGTCTTCACCAAGAAAAATATCCTTCTGACTAGGTCTTTCTGTCCGCTGACACTTTCCTGACAGCCTTCCTCACACTCCTCGACTCCTTCTCTCACCCTGTCTCCTTGACTGACTGGTCCAAACTTGAACTAGCTGGTTCTTCTCACCACTCCACCAACTCCTCCCACACTCCTCCTTGCTAGGCTCCACCCCCTCAGGCCAGTGAATGGGACTTAAAGCCCCATAACCAGGTAGACTGGTTGCTACTCTCAGCATTAATAAGAAAATCTTCAATACACCAGCGGACAAATTTAAGGACTCGATTTGTAGTTAAAAAAACTTTCTTGCAAACAAATTTTTTAACTACAAATCGAGTCCTTAAATTATATTACGAAAATATCATTAAAAATAGATCCACACTCTGGACAGTATAGTAAACAGATCAGGAGTGGTAGCCTCACAGACTACGCATTTCGACGTACATGCGCCTTCTACATGGATCTATTTTTAATGATATTTTCCTAATAAAATTTGCAAACGCAAGAAAAAATTTTAACTACAAATCGAGTCCTTAAATTTGTCCGCTGGAGTATTGAAGATTTTCTTATTTGGATTTTCGTGGCTGGCTCCTGCTCTGGTCTCCTTGCGGACTCTTTCTTTGGATTGCTATTGGATTCCACACGTCTTGGTGTACCGGTAAGCTGGCTTAGAGGACTATATTTTTTTGTGTCTCGGCATTAATGGAATGCCTGCCTTAAACCCTGACCTGGTGTGTGACCTAACAATTGGTGTGTGCAGGTTTTGTCTGTGTACTGGTAGATGACCCCCTTCTTACTCAGGATGGCATACCACACCTCAGGCTGAGGTGCAGTACCTCTGTGGCGACGGAAGCCTCAGGGGCGCCACACTGCATTTACAAATTTTTGTAAAACATATATTCTGTATGTAAACTGTACCATAATTTTACCATCACTGAAGATTCATCCACGTGAGGTTGCGACAGCCACCATTATCTGTATGCTGATGATGATCTGATGGTTGTGACCCTCACAACCCCACCAGGTGAATGTATATCATCACACACTACCCTTTGTATACGTGGTAAGACCCTGTTTGCGTTCTTTCTTCCTCAGTCTGTGTAATTTTTATTGTTGGACGTACACTCCAGTATCTGCTTTTCATGATCTTAATATGTAGTCAAATAGCATCAAATATTATTGCTGAGCATATCAGCAGCATTACTGGGAAAGCTAAAAATCCTAATTCTCCATGTGAACGACTGGAAAAATAAAAACATGTTGTAACATGTTTCGTGCCCCCAGCGCATAGATTAGATCTGACATTACTTAGTTAAATTAGACGAGAGAAAAAGAGCAATCAATGTCTGAGTAGTTATTGACTTGTTCCATTAGTTGTGGCTTCTACAATCCTGAAAATCCAAAGAAATAAAAACCCCATTAAGCACCATGTCTCATGTAGTGATGTATGTGTGAGAAAAAGTGGATTTATCTGGTCAGATTTCCACTAATACAATCCGCAGCCCACAGCAGTTCTGACATCGACTCCACAGGGAGTGCTGAAATCAAGTTCGATTCAAATACATTAACCATGCTGGGCAGAGGTTTTAGGACTTCAAGAAATCCACAGGAACACCTTGGTGGGGAATAAGATGAATTGTTGGAGGCATGTGTGAGTAAAGCATTCACACTGTGTGTCAGCATTAAGCTATGGAGAGCTGGCATTTCTGAGGAGCACAGATTGATCAAAAGATATTTCTGATATCAAGTAATATGAAGTGAGAACCAAGGGAAAGAAGTGGATTTGATCTAACCTTAACCTCACAGGAGTACACTATGTTCCCGGGGAACCTCAAGGCACCCAACTTCAAAGCGTGCCAGGTTCCTACACCCACCTATATTTTACAAAGTATCTTTGTAGGATACAGATACAGGGAGGGAACAATAGTTTGTAGATTAATTTTTAGTAACAATATGTTTAATCTATAAGTTTTCTAAAAAAAAAGAAACATATAGAATTGATCTTTATATGTTATTGTTTCTACTTTTTTTTGACTGTTACTATTAATGACAGAGAGAATTTTTTTAGGATTTCATATAATAACAGTACAAGAATATTATGGGATGGATGTAGATAAAATTGTGAACAATACTGTTATTTTACATTGAAATTGAGAGCAGATCCCCTTTTCTTAAGCATGCAATGTATAAGGGATTTTTTTAATCTCAGAACAGCCAAGGACAATACCAGTCTGTCTGGGTTGAAGTTGCTCAGACAAGTCCATGGGCCGGTTCCTAGGTTCCCAATAATATCAGGTGCAAGGTTTTCCAAACGTCCAGTAAACATCAATATGTCAGTCTCCTCTTCATTAAAAAAAAAAAAAATGAAAAAAAGATTTTCTTTATTGATGCATGATAAAAAAATTAAAAGATTATATACGAGTCCCTTAAGTGTTTCAAACGTAACAGCTCTTAATCATATGGAGGCAATTTGCATTTTTCCTAGAGGAGCATTGCAGCTATAAGTCTCCTCACCAGTGGCATGACGGATTGGTGTGTCAGTCTCCGCAAGGTGAAGAGTTTTTTCCTTAGACCCCGTCTTAGCTTCTCTTACAGCCAGACCAGATCTCATACTTTGCACTAATGAGGGGCAATCAACCCAAAACACTGAGTCTTCAAATTGAGATTCTGATCTGGTATAAATCCTAAGTCATAAAACAAGGTTTTTTAAAGGGTCACTTTTAACTTTTAGGATTGCTACTTCCAATAGGTGGCACTAGAGTTCGTCTACATCCTCCCTGAAGAAACAATTTGCATATTGTCATGCGGTGTTCAGCATTGCACTAACTGGTCATCATGGTGGCATCAGACTCTGTTAACACTGCAGAGTCTGACAGACAGTCTGGGATCCCTTAGCTGCGCAGCTAGTCATGGGCATTCATTGGTTCTGGCTGTGCTGCTCTCCAGTACAGTAGGAGTTCATTTCTGCTGGCTTGTGGTCATCTGCTGGGATGTCAGGCAGCTCATTATCATCCCCAGCTACTTGCACTCCTTGGGCTGTGTGCCGGATATAGCTTCTGCTTCCTGTGCTATGGTGATCTACCATAGCATTGCTGCAAATAGGGAAAATCACAGTCTGCCATAGGCATGGTTTAAAAGGAATGCTGTAATGACAACCCATTGGCGACCCCCTATCATGTGAAGGGCACATCAATTAGTGCTTAATAAAAAGGTGTGCCCCCATGCCGGCGCATGTTAATTGCCACTGCATCCGTTATTGTTAGAGGCAAGTCCTGGCTGTAATACACAGCCATCACCTGCTGAGTATGGGGAGAGCTCATCCCGAGAGACCGCTTCAAACACCCACCTCTGACTTGTGTCGTACATGTATGGTGGATGGGATGAAGTGGCAAATATATATCATCAGGACCCCATACATTCTAGACACACACACACTCTAGAGGACTTGCCACCATACTTTTGTCAGAGCTTCTTTTCCTTTAGTAAGCTGTTGATCATCCAGCAATATATGATGACTTGCGTCCACACAAACAGCTGCAAGAAGCATTTTATTTTCCAATATATGTGGCTCTCTCTGTTTTATTGAAGCAGAAATGCCATCTGTGATTAAAACTCCTCTTTGGGACAAGAAAAACATCAAGTTCTTGAACTCCTTTATGAAAATGCCGGGAGTTAAATCCTCAGCTTGTAATTTTTTAGTCAGTGTAAATGTGTGATGAAGCAATTCCTTCAATTCAGCAACCTTTGTCCATTGACCTTCATTTAGGGTTACCTGAGGGTTCGCCATATCTACTGTATAAGAAACAGTTTCAGCTCAAGGAATCGCTCAATCATTAAATAAGTACTGCCCCACCGAGTGGCTTGATCGACAATTGCCCCTTTCCCAGCACGTCTCTTTAATATGGAAATGATTTTAGGGGTTCTGGCGGCAATAATCAATTTCCTCACTTTGTCAATCAGAGTTCCAGCATGTCCCTCTTGCAGATTATCTCTTATTGCCGGCTGCAGCGTGTGCACAACACAGCACATGTGATAAAAAGGAGAGAGATGAAGCAGCTTCAACAACATCATCTAATTCTAAAGTATCATTTTGCTGTTGTTCTTTAGTAATGTCTGTTTGTTCCTTGGTTACAGGAACAGGACTGTGGCCTTCCATCTAAAACACACTGAATCTGAAGTTTTCTTATAACTGCTGTTCACCTTCATTATTCTCATTCATCAGTTTGATTGTACTTATCATGTTTGAAGCATTGTCCTTTACAATAGCAAGAAGCTATTCTTTTTTGAGTTCATAAACTTGCAGAACTTTTTCCACTAAGGCCTGGAGAAACTGGCTGGTGTGATGAGCATTAGTATCTTTTACTGCCAGTGTCTTGGTAACAATTTCTTTGTTGTCACAAACAAATTGAACGTTGATAGCAAAATAGTTCACTCCGTGACGTGTACACGTATTAATTTTAAGAAATATAAAGCGTCTTTTGAGAGTCTTTTTAAGATCTTTCTTTTGGTTAAGGGCTTTTTCAACCACCAATTTTCTAATACTTTCTCTTTCCAGAGAAATAGCAAGTTTGTGGACCATTTCAGCATGAAGAGCTGGTCGTGCAAATGATATTAATGGTACACCATCCTTCACAACAAGCTGTATGAGCTGTCTTTTATACATATCTGCTGTCATTGTTACAGCAAACTTGTCTCTTACAAAATATCTTGTAACTGATGTTTGCGTTCGAGACGCTCTTTCCGCCTCCTTCGCCTGGCGGGAAGTGCTGGGCACTGGTTTCTTGGTGTCGCTGTGATCTTTCTCAGTCACAGCTTTGAAAACGTCTTTTTAGACTGGAAGCTCTTGTAGGAGCATTTTTATCACTGCCTGAGTATGCACTGATTTTGACATTGCAGCATTTGTTTTCATCTGGGTCACTTGTCATACATTGACACAAAATATTTTTTATCTTGAGTTACTGTGAAATGCTCAAATACAGCTAACGTCATTGGAAGGTTCTTAGACTTTTTGTCTATAAAGAGGGAAGGAGAGAGGGTGCAAGATTGTGCTGAATCATAGAAAAAAGTGAGAAAGAACATACACTGGACTGTTGATTTTTGATGGTTTATTGAAAGTTTAGATATGCTTTAAGAGATATTTGTCTTAAAGGGAACTAACCAGCAGGTTTTTCCCATATAAAGTACAGGCAGAGCCATACCGCAACTAGGGTGCTGATTCAAATGACACCTTTAGTTTAGAGATTCGATGCTTGATTGCTGAAAAATCCTTTATCAAACTTCAGAAATGACATAATTAGTGCAGTGGCTTGAGCATCGGGGCCGGACGTTGTGGATCGGGTACTCAGGATTCAGTATGCTTCATCATCCTGGCTTGCTTCCTCTTCTTTATTTAAATTTCGCACCGCCCCCGCGATGTTGGCTGCGCGTGCACATTGCTAATCTGACGTCTTTTTCAATAAAATGGCGCCATTTTGCTGAAAACACTGTGGAGATAACTATGAGCAGGGGCGGTGCATGTGCTAATGTGGCACCCCTGAGGCTTCAGGTGCCACAGGGTACTGCACCTGATTTTGGGTGCTGTGCTCATCCCAGATTACTGGGTGACCAGTGCCGCTTCCACACAACACCGCATCCTTTACACAGAGCAGACTTCCCTCCCCAATGGGGACTGGGACCAGGGTCGGGTCACAAAGGGGGTAACCACAGCGGTTGGGTCTATAGGATGCCACCGCACTTAGGGACTCCCAATCCACTGAGTTCGGGACTCAGGGTCAGGGAGCAGGAGTCACCAGGAAGTGGGAGGAGACAAAAGGACCGTTAGTACAGATGGAGGGGGCCAGTCAGAAGTGACTTTGGTGCAGAGAGGAGCTCCCCTAGTGACGTCGGTGGGACGTGGGATTACGGTCGCCGGTGGGATTTGATGTCAGATCCCCAGGACCGACGCAGGGCTCTAGTTTAGGAGGACACTTTAGGCTCACCTGATAAATCTGCCAGGTGAGGGGATCATCAAGGTTCCTCACCGACTTTAGAGTCTGGGGCACAGCAGCAAAGAGGGAACATGGGAACTGGGACAGAGGTCCAACCCATTGAGACGTTCAAGATGCCTGCCATACGGGCCAGGACTGTGAGACCAGGAAGGGACTCAAAGTAGCTTTAAACCAGGGGGACCCGCCAACAATAGAGCGCATAGAGGAAGGGCCCACCAGTCACGATACCAGCATTGGGATCCGAAGAGTTCGGGATTGCCTGGAGCCCATCTTGGTGAAGACCGGCACCTCGTGGGCAGAAAAGACAATCTGTGAGTAAATATCTTGAACCGCAGCCCTTGTGTCGTCTAGTTCTTCCCGCGCCCTGTCAAACCTGGAGGATACTGCCAGTAGGACTACAACTCCCAGCTATCCCGCTCCTGCTGCTGAAGTCCACTCGGTCCCTATGACAGACTTTCCTAACGGTTGCCCCGGGGTTATCCGCTCCACCTGTAGGGAGCAGAAACACCTCAGCTACCACGACACCAGCCCTGGGAGTCTCGTCCAGCAGCCGCAGTTCACATAGCTGCAAAAATCACAGGTGGCGTCAAGAACTATTAAAATATCCAAAAATACAACTCCCATCATCTTTTTACCTTCATTTATTAAAAGACACCGCCAGGGTCACGGAGCCGAGCATTGCCACCGCTGACATCCCCGGACTAGTCCAGCCCGGTTCCGAGAATGCCCCCAGCAAAAAAAATAATTAAATCTGCGCAGGTGCCACCACTACTCCTATTTGTCTCCACAGTGTCTTCAATAACATGGCACCAGAGATCATGGTACGAGCGTGCTCCGATTCCGCTGCCATTTTATTGAAGACACTGTCACACTAGCAATACTCATGCACCGCCAACAGCTGCTATGGCAGTGAAGCTGCAAATTTTAAATAAAGAAGAGAAGGCAAGGTAGGAGAAGGAATTATTACAAAGGACCCAACCCATAAAGTCCCAACTTAATGATCAAGGCACTGCACCAATGATATAGTTTCTGAAGGTTTTCAACAATTAAGCATCAAATCTCTAAACTAAAGGTATCATTTGAATCAGCACCCTAGCACCAGTATGGACCTGCCTGTACTTTACATGTGAATAACCTGCTGGTTAGTTCCCTTTAATCCTGGGTTCCGGTTCACTTTGGTTCACTCCAGCAGTTCTGAGATGAGTGCAGACGTTCCTTCCAGCGCCTTTCTCCTTTGATCTGTAAAGGAGGGGCTTCACTACTGAGCATGGACATAAAGTGCAGCACAGATTCATCTTAACTAAAAGACTAGATCCTTTGATCAAAAATAAAACAGACATTTATAGAACATTTCATACCTTTCCCAAATTCTTATGAAAAAAATATTCAGCACATACTGCATTGAACTACTGTATCCAATAAATTATATATTTTAGGTATAAAATGGAACGACTACACAAAAATGGACACCGACTGCAATTCCATGACTCTGACTCTGCCGCACACTACTTTGCCCCTTCTTGCAGTTCTTGATTGGGACCTAAATTGAGGCTGCACCAGCTGAGCAGCTGAAAGACCTAACACAAAGTAAACTCTAGGACCTTTTAGGTCATGTCTTCAGTCCTTCAACTCCTGCAGCCTTTATTCAGCTCCCAGCAGCTTCATAGATCAGCGCAGAAGGAGAGAGAGCAGTTCTCTCTGAGCAGGAAAGATAAGGTGTCTGCGTTCTTCTCCATCACAAGAAGCTGCCTGATGACTACGTTTCAGAAACTTTTGAGCAGGAATTTTTCTTCTTAAAAAGTGCATCTTATAGTTCCAAAATTACAGTAATCTCTGTGGGTCAGAACGTCAGACCATGGAAAATTATATAGCAGACAGTCTGCAAAATGAGTTCATCAGACTCTCCACATCACACCGGTAGGCGCCGGTTGACTATCGGGAATATAACGCGCACCAGTCACCCGGATTTAACTATATAAACTAAAGCCAATGGTATACTGGTGCTATCGTGCTGATTCTAAGCATACTGTACCTATAGTTGTCAAATTGGATAGTTTTTGAAATACAGGCAAGTAAAGCTACAAAAATGTACAGCATTTTGATTGACAGCAGCTGCCAAATAGCTGATCTGTGCGTCAGGTTTTGCTATCTATTCCCGCCCCTGTCTGCTGCCTGGCGTCTGTAGATGCTAGACTGTATGGGCTGCATTTCTAACACGCCCCTATCACGGGACAGTAATGAATCATACCTGGAAGGAGCCCATACTGTCTAGCATCTACAGAAGCCAGGCAGCAGACAGGGGCAGTAACAGACAGCAAAAACCAACCCACATATTAGCTATTCATCAGCTGCTGCCTATCAAATAGCTGGACATTTCCGTAACTTTACTTACCTATATTTCAAAAACTATATATCCAATCTGACATCTAAAGGTATGTCTAGAATGAACCTCATAGTGCCAGTATAGCACTGGCTTTAGTTGATATAGGAAAATCATGGTGATTGGTTTGCTTTAACAAAATTTCTGTAAAGAATCAGTATCCTCTACCACTCATCCCTGTTCTCTAGAACCAACAGTTGTGAGCCCATTGTTTCACAAGATTTGATCTCAGGGGTGCATATATATATATAGATATAACCTGATCTGTATAAGAGAAAGCGATGAGTGGAAGATGGCATTTAAAACATCTAAAGGTTACAATTAGTATCTTGTGATGTCTTTTGGGCTAAGTAATTTGTGGGCTGATATTCCAAATTTTGTTAATGACATATTTAGAGATATATTATTATTATTATTATTATTGTTATTATCATTTAAACGCCTCGATCTTGAGTCATAGATACTTGATGGATTATCGCTTGTTAGGAAGATTGATCTTGCGCAAGCCTAGATAGGTGCACGACTTCTCTGACGTTTTCTTGATAGTATTAAGCTGCTCTTCCTCTATGCTTTGTTCCTTTTATTCTTCCCTTCCAAACATTTTGTCCTTCTCCAGTGATTACTCTCTTTTATAATATGTCCAAAGTAGGCACCTCATAGCTTGGCTATACTTGAATCAAGTGACATGTCTGGCTTGATTTGTTCCAGAATTGATTTGTTTGTTCTTCTTGCCATCCATGGTATTGATAATATCCTTATTCAGCACCACATTTCAATTTTTTCTTCTGCCTTGTTCTTTTATCATCCAGGTTTCGTATCTATACTACCATAGAAAAGACCAGATTATGTACCAGCCGTGTCATCGTCACCAGTGTGAATGTTAATCAATTTGAAGACCTTGTCCTCTGACTTTATTGTTGATTTGCCCAGAGCTATTCTCCAATTGACTTCCGGTGTCATCGCTGCATCTTGAGTGATCATTGATCCAAGTAGGTTGAAACTCTTTACAACTTCCAGTTCATTGCTATTAATCTCAAGTGTGTCCTGGTCGTACCATGTTATAACGTCGTTACTGATGTCCCTGCGCTGTCCTGCCCCCTCCCCCAACAGGGACGCTGGCACTCTAACCTTCCTGGCCGCTCAGTGGTGGTTGCTGTGTCCCCAATCCATGGTGCTGGTCTCCAAGGGTCTGCGCATACCACACAAGCCTCCTGGGAATGCTCGTGGAGGGTGTACCTGCAGACACACCACTTTTCTTAAAGGGCCAATACACCTTGATCTGTAAGCGCCTCTCAGCGTGGCTGAGATGCACCAGGTACTTATGTCACATTCACCCTAAGGGAGTTGCCTGGGCAACAAGTTCTGTACATTACAATCTACGAGAATTAGCGCACAACGACCAGAGTAAAAAAAAAATATTCTTGTATTAACAACAGAGACATACCATAAAAAAAGGGTGAATTAGAATAAACAATGAGATAAACCACTAGGGCATAGAGCAACCAAGGTCAATCAATATATGTATGATAATAGTAATAGTACTGTGTCAGAGCAATTAATGTGCGGGACCATTATCATATAGTATAATCTATAGTTGGGTAGTTGTAGAGAGCAATAACTTATATATTGTTCTAGTGAGTCATGACAGTAACCCTCTCCAAATATAGACATCACTCCATTGAGCTATTCAGCATACACCCAGATACACATTACAACGGCTCTGCCCTCACTACATGTAGAATGCTCTGCTAGGTTAGTAATACAGGTAGGAGATGCACATTATTGACCAGATAGCCTAGCGCGTCCCAGCTCCCTCCCAACACATGTTTCGATTTGCCATTTTTCTCAAGGGATGTCTGTGTCTGATCTGATTTTGAAGCATTTCTGATTTAAGTTCTGTACATTGCTAGTTCTTAGGTCCCTTTGTGCTGCCACGGCTGTTACTCTGCTGTGTGCTGCTACTGTTTCCTATCTGTGTTTCAGTGCATGACAAGTCCACTGGTGCAAGTATCCGTGCCAGAAGCCTTCTACAGTATCTGCTGCTGCGTGCATCTATCCTAGCCAAATATACAACGCCATCTGCTGCATCTACAAAAAGAGAATATCCGTGGCACCAACTGCCGAGGTAGCATTGATCCCCTGGGGCTGCTCTCTGTAAGTTAGCTACCATTGTGTCTGCCTATCACCACCTCTGGTGGCTTTAGTAAAGACTCAGTAGCTGATTCAGTTCGCTCCTCCAGACCAGTGGTTGGTACCTTCAGCCCAGTGGATCTACTAACCTCATGCTCGCTTGGCAAGCATAACACCTGATAGTAGTCAATATCTTTGACTTCTTTGTATTGAGTAGGAGTCCCATATTTGAGCTTTCCATCTTGACACTCCGTAATAAGTCCTTCATTACATTTTCGCTTTTTACTAACAATGTTGTGCTGTCTGCATATTTAAGATTGTTGATATGTCCATCAATTTTGATTTCTTCTTTTTTTGGCAAGTCCAGCCTTCCTGACAATAGCTTCTGCATATAAATTGAAGAGAAATGGTGACAGGATGCAGTCTTGTCTGACGCCATGTTCTACGTTGAACCATGCCATATCACCATATTCTGTTTGGACTATTGCTTCTTTTTCAATGTAAAGGTTAGTAATGAGGCTGATCAGATGGTTCAGCACACCCATATCCTTCATGGTATTCCAAGGTTTCTTGTGATCAACCCAAGTCAAAGGCTTGGTGGTCTGCCTGGATGACATTTTAATTTATTCACCTCTCAGATACAATTTTTTATTGACTAAATTTGAAATATGTGTGTTCTTGGTTCAAGAAGTAAATGTCCTGGGGTATATCTTGTCTGTTAAAGGTTTCTGAATGAAACCCTCTAAAGTCCAAGCTGTTAAGGAATCAGTACAACCCAAGTCTCTGAAGTCCCTCCAGCGTTTCCTTGGGTTTGCCAACTCTTACCGTAACCTTATTAAAAATTTTTTACAAGATTGTCAAAGCACTGATTAACTTGAGCAAGAAGGAGGCAGATGGCCCCAATTCATCAAGACCAGCATTTGAACACCAGTCTTGATTAATTTAATGCATAATTCAGCTGCCATTCATCTTCACAAGAAATGTACTCCTGTCAGGGATTGGAGTACATTTTTGTCATAAATTATATAAATTTGTTGCATAAATTATATTGAATTTGTGATCTGGGTTTGTCCACACCTTACTTCCCACTAAACTAATGTTGTAACATTTGGAATTTTTCATCAGCTGTAGAATCAAAAAGATTCTACAGCTGGTGCAAAAGTCACAACATTTTTACGCCACTACGAGTTGCTCAAAAATTTTGTAACATTTAAATTTTAAATTAAAATTTTGGCACAAACTAATGAATCAAGTCAATAGCACAGAATCAATGGTGTAGGGTCTGAATGCTCAGGCCCTAAGAAAGAATTGCAACTGCTTTGTGCAATAACAGTCTATGTGCCGTATGCAACTGCACAGGGGTCGCACATCCCTTTGGCTAGGTGTGATCCTTTATTAGACTGGATTCATACAATCGTATGGCATCCGATGCAAGTGCATTTGATGCAATATGCTAATGACCCTCGGCCCCCGCTCTGCTGCCATCATGAGCCGAGGGTCATACAACTGTGATCCGATCCTGCAATCGGATCACAGCTGTGGAGGAGAGGGCGGTAGCTGCGAAGGAGGGGTTATCTCCCCATCTCCTCCATTGTCAGCTGATGCGATTATCGCACTTGCACTTGGATGTCATCCAAGTGCAGTCCATTGTTTCACTCGCACCCATAGACTTGTATGAGTGCGAGTTACATGTATCTCGCTGACAATTGCAGCCTTTTCGCTCATCCAGAATCTGGATGAGAAAAAAGCTGACCATCTGCTCTCTCTCATTGAATAACATTGGTCCGTGGGAAATTTTCTCGCATTGCACTCATCGAAGTCATGCGTATGAGAAAACCCTTATGCAGGAAAAGTGCAGAAATTGAAATTTTCTATAGCACTGCAGATTAAACTCACAGAATGTATGTTTGATAATATTAAACCAAGAGATCACGATGTGAATCCATAATATATTCTTTAATGGGACTGATCTTCAAATTTTAAAAATAGGCAATATAAAGAATTAGAAAATAATGGTTTCTATAATCACTCAAATCAAGATTTCTGGAGGTCTGTAAAGTGAGGAGTGGCGCCTAAACAGCCTGGCAAAGCAGATGGGACAGATCACTCCAAGGGTGGAGCGCAGCTTTGATGTCTCTATCATTATAATTGACTGATTTGTCTTAACTGTTTACTGCATTACCAACCCAAGCTGAACCCCGCCAAGCTCCAGCTTAATGTGGAGAGCTGTAAATATGCTCAGTGAAATGTGGTAAACTGGCAGGAAAAAAAATCAGCTGGTCACAGTATCTGCCTCCCTGCGGCATGACAGCTTGTCAGGTTCTGGAATCTCTGTACTCATGACATGAGAGCTAACTCTTGGTACTGCTCGTCTGTTACTTGCCACTCGAAGACTAAATAGCAGCACCCAATCTGAAGAGTAGAGTCAACTTGCCTGAAGGACAATGCTTTGTACTGTTATAAACGGTTGTCGGCAAACAAGAATTATTATGCTAAACTGACATAGCTCTCATCAGGAAAATTATCACATTGAAACCTATGAAGGATTTCTAATTACATTATGTGATGGCATTAGTGATCGTCTGTGAATCATTTGTCAGTTCCAGTTATAATGATGTATTATCTACTCTTCTAATTAATATCATTATCTAGACTAGAGACAATGGGATAGATTTATTAATGTGTATATGCCAATACTTTCCATATGTATTAGAGGTTTTATATACTAAAGATTTTAGGCGGACCCTTTCTGAACGACTTGTCAATTTTTTATCGAAGGCCTAGCTGTAGATGCAAAGAATATCTTAATATCAGAAGGACGGGTAAATAAAAAGAACTATTAAAAAATAAAATTATACAGCCATCAGGTATAAGGCCGCTTTCACACTGCGTTCCGCTCCCAGTTCAGTAGTGCTATTGGGGCTTCCGTCCGAACGTCCTGCAAAACGGATTTCAGACGTATGCATGCACTGACGGAGCCACTGACTATAATGTTGCAGACCTGAGTCACCCTGTGCTCTGTCGTGCAATATTTTGGGGGGATACGCTTTTCAGTAGGAAGTCACCCAGACGCAGTCTATTACGTCTGAGTGTCTGCCTCCAATAGATGTAAACTCCCAAAAATACTGCATGACAGAGCACATATTATTTATTTCTGTTAATGTTGATGATTATGGCTTACAGCAAATGAAAACCCAAAAGTCATTATCTCAGAAAATTAGAATATTATATAAGACCAACTGAAAAAATGATTTTAAACTCAGAAATGTTGGTGCCTACTGAAAAGACTGTACAGTAAATGCACTCAATACTTGGTCGGGGCTCCTTTTACATGAATTACTGCATCAAGGTGGTGTGGACTAGAGGCGATCAGCCTGTAGCACTGCTGAGGTGTTATGGAAGCCTAGGTTGCTTTGAAGCTCATCTACATTATTGGGTCTGGTGTTTCTCAACTTCCTCTTGACAATACCCCATAGATTCTCTATTGGGTTTAGGTCACACAAGTTTTCTGGCCAATCAAGATATTGTGGTTATTAAACCAGGTATTGGTACATTTGGCAGTGTGGACAGGTGCCAAGTCCAGCTGGAAAATTAAGTTTCCATCTCTAAAAAGCTTGTCGTCAAAGGGAAGCATGAAGTGCTGTAAAATTTCCTGGTAGACAGCTGCGCTGACTTTGGTCTTGATAAAACACAGTGGACGTACACCAGCAGATGACATGGCTCCCCAAACCATCACTGATTAGAGATAGTTTTAATAGAAACTTCACACTAGACTACAAGCAGCTTGGATTGTGGCCTCTCCACTCTTCCTCCAGACTCTGGGACCTTGATTTCCAAATGAAATGCAAAATTTACTTTCATCTGCAAACAACACCTTGGACCATTGAGCAACATTCCAGTTCTTATTCTATTTGGCCCAGGTAAGATGCTTCTGGCATTGTCTATTGATCATGAGTTGCTTGACACAAGGAATGCGACAGTAGTAGCCCATGTCCTTGATATGTCTGTGTGTGGAGGCAGTCTTGAAGCACTGACTTCCAGCAGCAGTCCACTCCTTGTGAATATCCCACACATTTTTGAATGGCCTTTTCTTAACAATCCGATAAGGCCTGCGATTATCCCAGTTACATAGTTACATAGTTACTTAGGTTGAAAAAAGACCTAGGTCCATCTAGTTCAACCTTCCTCCACCAGTTCTACATTTGGTCACTAAGTCATTTATAACCAACAATGTTTTGTGTACTGAGGAAATCATCCAGCCCTTTTTTAAAAGCTGTTATAGGATCTGCCATTACTACCTATTGTGGTAGGGCATTCCCCAGTCTGACTGCTCTAACTGTAAAGAACCCTTTCCTATTTAGCTGCCGGAATCACTTTTCTTCCACTCGCAGTGTATGCCCCCTGGTCCTTAGTATTGTCTTTGGAAGAAATAAGTCATGAGCCAGTCCTTTATATTGACCACACATGTACAGTTAGGTCCAGAAAAATTTGGACAGTGACACAAGTTTTGTTATTTTAGCTGTTTACAAAAACATGTTCAGAAATACAATTATATATATAATATGGGCTGAAAGTGCACACTCCCAGCTGCAATATGAGAGTTTTCACATCCAAATCGGAGAAAGGGTTTAGGAATCATACCTCTGTAATGCATAGCCTCCTCTTTTTCAAGGGACCAAAAGTAATTGGACAAGGGACTCTAAGGGCTGCAATTAACTCTGAAGGCGTCTCCCTCGTTAACCTGTAAACAATGAAGTAGTTAAAAGGTCTGGGGTTGATTACAGGTGTGTGGTTTTGCATTTGGAAGCTTTTGCTGTGACCAGACAACATGTGGTCTAAGGAACTCTCAATTGAGGTGAAGCAGAACATCCTGAGGCTGAAAAAAAAGAAACAATCCATCAGAGAGATAGCAGACATGCTTGGAGTAGCAAAATCAACAGTCGGGTACATTCTGAGAAAAAAGGAATTGACTGGTGAGCTTGGGAACTCAAAAAGGCCTGGGCGTCCACAGATGACAACAGTGGTGGATGATTGCCGCATACTTTCTTTGGTGAAGAAGAACCCGTTCACAACATCAACTGAAGTCCAGAACACTCTCAGTGAAGTAGGTGTATCTGTCTCTAAGTCAACAGTAAAGAGAAGACTCCATGAAAGTAAATACAAAGGGTTCACATCTAGATGCAAACCATTCATCAATTCCAAAAATAGACAGGCCAGAGTTAAATTTGCTGAAAAACACCTCATGAAGCCAGCTCAGTTCTGGAAAAGTATTCTATGGACAGATGAGACAAAGATCAACCTGTACCAGAATGATGGGAAGAAAAAAGTTTGGAGAAGAAAGGGAACGGCACATGATCCAAGGCACACCACATCCTCTGTAAAACATGGTGGAGGCCACGTGATGGCATGGGCATGCATGGCTTTCAATGGCACTGGGTCACTTGTGTTTATTGATGACATAACAGCAGACAAGAGTAGCCGGATGAATTCTGAAGTGTACCGGGATATACTTTCAGCCCAGATTCAGCCAAATGCCGCAAAGTTGATCGGACGGCGCTTCATAGTACAGATGGACAATGACCCCAAGCATACAGCCAAAGCTACCCAGGAGTTCATGAGTGCAAAAAAGTGGAACATTCTGCAATGGCCAAGTCAATCACCAGATCTTAACCCAATTGAGCATGCATTTCACTTGCTCAAATCCAGACTTAAGACGGAAAGACCCACAAACAAGCAAGACCTGAAGGCTGCGGCTGTAAAGGCCTGGCAAAGCATTTAAGAAGGAGGAAACCCAGCGTTTGGTGATGTCCATGGGTTCCAGACTTAAGGCAGTGATTGCCTCCAAAGGATTCGCAACAAAATATTGAAAATAAAAATATTTTGTTTGGGTTTGGTTTATTTGACCAATTACTTTTGACCTCCTAAAATGTGGAGTGTTTGTAAAGAAATGTGTACAATTCCTACAATTTCTATCAGATATTTTTGTTCAAACCTTCAAATTAAACGTTACAATCTGCACTTGAATTCTGTTGTAGAGGTTTCATTTCAAATCCAATGTGGTGGCATGCAGAGCCCAACTCGCGAAAATTGTGTCACTGTCCAAATATTTCTGGACCTAACTGTATTTATACATATAAATGAGATCTCCTCTGAAACGTCTTTTTTCTAAGCTAAACATTAGTGATGAGCGAGTACTAAAAAGCTCGGGTGCTCGAGGCTCGGGCCGAGCATCCCAAGATACTCGTGTACTCGGCCCGAGCACCGAGCCCAATGTTATCCTATGGGAGACCCGAGTATTTTTGTGAAATGACCCCCCGGCAGCATGTAGAAACCCTAAAAATGTCACAAAAGTCTCAGAAGAGTGCTCAAATGACATGGCAACAGCATGGGGAAGACCCCTTGAAGCATTTATCACTCAAAAGTCACAGCTGTGAACAATTTTGTCCGAGTTTTACGCCATTTTTACGGACTCACCAGAAAACCTTCCAAAATGACACCAAAATGAATTTTCATGGCGGAAATGTTAAGGGCACATACCCAATAGTGAGATAGAGCTGGTGTAGGTTACTTTTTGAGATTAATATATGAAAGATTTTACGTGAAAACCTTGTGTGGCACTCCGATGTCCAAAACGCACGTTTTGTGCTTTTTCTAACGATGTCGGTCATTTTTTTTTTCATTCTATCTCCCGTCGGTTGGTCTCGCTCTGTCGGTCTCTCTCTGTCTTGTCTGTCCCCCTCTCACAGTCTGTCGGTCATTCTCCCCCCTCTCTCTTACTCACTGTTCCCCGATCACTGCCGCGGCGCTGCACGGCTGTTCACTAAACTCCGGCGGCTTTTCCTCTTTTGAAAAAGCCGGCCGCTCATTAAACCATCTCGTATTCTCTGCTTTCCTGCTTTTCGGCGCCTATGATTGGTTGCAGTGAGACACGCCCCCACACTGAGTGACAGCTGTCTCACTGCACCCAATCACAGCAGCCGGTGTGTGTGTGTACTGTGCAGTGAAATAAATAATTAAATAATTAAAAAAAACGGCGTGCGGTCCCCCCAATTTTAATACCAGCCAGATAAAGCCATACGGCTGAAGGCTGGTATTCTCAGGATGGGGAGCTCCACGTTATGGGGAGCTCCCACCCTAACAATATCAGTCAGCAGCCGCCCAGAATTGCCGCATACATTAGATGCGACAGTTCTGGGACTGTACCCGGCTCTTCCCGATTTACCCTAGTGCATTGGCAAATCGGGGTAATAAGGAGTTAATGGCAGCCCATAGCTGCCACTAAATCCTAGATTAATCATGTCAGGCGTCTCCCCGAGATTCCTTCCATGATTAATCTGTAAATTACAGTTAAAAAACACACACACCCGAAAAATCCTTTATTAGAAATAAAAAACACTAACAAAGTCCCTCATTACCAATTTATTAACCCCGACAAACCCTCCATGTCCGGCGTACTCCACAGTCCTCCAGCGTCGCATCCAGCTGTGCTGCATGCAGGTGACAGGAGCTGCAGAATACACCGCCGCTCCGGTCACCTCCACGCAGCTAATGAGGTGAGTATAGCGATCAGCTGATCTGTCACTGAGGTTACCTGGATCCAGCGGTGGCCACGGGTAACCTCAGTGACAGCTCAGCTGATCGCGCTACTCACCGCCGCTCCGGTCAGCTCCATGCACCAACTGAGGTGAGTATAGCGATCAGCTGCTGTCACTGAGGTTAATCGCGGCCACCGCTGGATCCAGCGGTGGCCGGGAGTTACCTGACTGACAGCAGCTGATCGCGCTATTCCCTTCATTAGCTGCGTGGAGGTGACCGGAGCGGCGGTGTCTTCTGCAGCTCCTGTCACTTCCATGCAGCAGAGCTGGACGCGACGCTGGAGGTCCGTGGATTACGCCGGACATGGAGGGTTTGTCGGGGTTAATAAATTGGTAATGAGGGACTTTGTTAGTGTTTTTTATTTCTAATAAATGATTTTTTCGGGTGTGTGTGTTTTTTAACTGTAATTTACAGATTAATCATGGAGGGTGTCTCATAGACGCATGACATGATTAATCTAGGATTTAGTGGCAGCTATGGGCTGCCATTAACTCCTTATTACCCCGATTTGCCAACGCACTAGGGTAAATCGGGAAGAGCCGGGTACAGTCCCAGAACTGTCACATATAATGTATGCGGCAATTCTGGGCAGCTGCTGACTGATATTGTTAGGGTGGGGGGCTCCCCATAACGTGGAGCTCCCCATCCTGAGAATACCAGCCTTCAGCTGTATGGCTTTATCTGGCTGGTATTAAAATTGGGGGGACCGCACGCCGTTTTTTTTAATTATTTATTTATTTATTTTACTGCACAGTATAGACCCGCCCACCGGGTGCTGTGATTGGGTGCAGTGAGACACCTGTCACTCAGCGTGGGGGCGTGTCTCACTGCAACCAATCATAGGCGACTGTGGGCGTGGAAAGCAGGGAATATGAGATGGCTGTGTGCAGAGCACAGCGCGCCCGCCGGTATAAAGGCTCGGTCACGCTGTGCAGGCCGGCCAATCACTGCAATTCCACAACTAACAGGGCTGTGGCATTGCAGTGGTCTGCCAGCCAATCCCTGCATGAGGGCTGGCTCTCAAAAGAGCGCCAACATGCAGGGATGAAGACCACGAGTACAGCACGAGTATTGCAAAATTACTCGGTACCCGCCGAGTAGCCCGAGTACAGTGATACTCGTGCGAGTACCGAGTAGTAACAAGCATACTCGCTCATCACTACTAAACATATCTAACTTTTTCAACCATGACATATGGGAGGCCTTCCATTCCTTGTAGTAGTCTACTTGCCTGCCTTTGAACTGACTGTAACTTCTGAATGTCCTTTTTAAAATGTGGAGCCCAAAACTGGTTCCCATATTCCAGATGTGGCCTTACAAGTGATTTATAGAGGGGTAACAATACGTTGGGAACACAGGATCTAATCTCTCTTTTTATACACCCTAGAATCTTGTTTGCTTTTGCAGCTGCTGCTTGACATTGAGTGCTGCTGCTCAGCTTATTTGTAATGAGAATACCCAAGTCCTTCTCCTGTTCTGAAGTCCCGAGTTTACTTCCATTTAATGTATACACAGTTATAGGATTGCTCCGTCCTAGGTGCATTACTTTACATTTATCAACATTAAATCTCATTTGCCAAGTATCTGCCCATTCTGACATCTTATCCAGATCTTTTTGTAATATTGTACTATCAAGGTCAGTTTTTAATATCCTACATAGTTTGCTGTCATCAGCAAAGACTGACACTTTACTATCAATCCCATCCACAAGGTCATTAATAAAGAGATTAAAAAGAATTGGTCCTAGCACAGATCCCTGCGGCACCCCACTGCTGACTATGGCCCATTTAGAAAATGTTCCATTTATGACTACTCTTTGTTTCCTATCTTTTAGCCAATTCCTTACCCAGTTGCATATAGTTTCCCCTAGTCCTTGCTTCTGGAGCTTTAGTATAAGGCTATTATGTGGTACAGTATCAAATGCCTTTGCAAAGTCCAAATAAATCACATCAGCTGCATTACCAATATACAGGTTTGCACTTACCCCCTCATAGAACCCCAACAGGTTGGTTAGACACGACTTATCTTTCATGAATCCATGCTGTCTGTCAGTTATTATATTATTTTCTGCAACATATTTTTGCATGTCATCCCTTAAAATGCCTCAAAAACTTTGCATACTACTGATGTCAGGCTTACTGGACAGTAGTTGCTTGGATCTATCCTCTTACCTTTCTTAAATATCGGTACCACATCAGCAATCCTCCAATCCTGAGGCACCAAGCCTGTTACAAGCGAGTCTAAAAAGATGAGATACAGTGGTCTGTCAATTACGGAGCTCAATTCCCTCCTATTCAATATGAATGCCATTTGGCCCTGGGAATTTGTCAATGTTTAATTTACTCAGATGTAGGCGTACTTCTTCTTGTGTTAAATTAATTATATTGGGTGGTGAACTTTGATTTTTCACTTGTTGAATGATCCCTGGTACAGTCAGTTCCTTGGTGAACACAGATGAGAAATGCCTATTTAATATCTCAGTCTTTTGTTTGTCCTCTATAACTAACTTATTATATTTTAAGGGGCCAATACTATCCTTTGTTTTCCTTTTGGCATTAATGTATTTATAAAAGATTTTGGGATTTATTTTAATGTCATTGGCGATTTTTGTTTCAGTAGCTAGTTTTGCTTGTTTGATTTCTTTTTTTGCATTTCCTATTGATATCTTTATGCTCCTGATATGCTATTTCTGTATTCTCAGCCTTCAAGATTTTGAACGCCCTTTGTTTTTGTTTTATTATACTTTGTACAGTCTTATTTATCCATAGTGGTTTCTTTTTATTCCGGGACATTTTATTACCAGAGGGTATACGTTTTTTACAGAACTCTAGCAGTATATCCTTAAACTTTCCCCATTTATGTTCAGTATCCCCAGTTACTATGACTTCGTCCTAATCTACACATTTAAGCTCTTCCCTTAATTTGTTGAAATCAGCTTTCCTAAAATTCCAGGTTTTAGCATCTCCCCTTTGAAATGTTCTATTGAATATTACGTTGAAGCTTACCATATTATGATCGCTGGTGCCCAAGTGCTCCCGGACCTGTAGATCTGAAATTGTATCCGGTCTATTTGACAGGACCAGATCTAGCAAATTATCTCCCCTTGTCGGTTCATCTACCATCTGAGAGAGGAAATTGTCTTGAATAGTAGATAAGAATTTACAGCTTTTAGCACAACCAGAAGATTCTATGTCCCACTGTATGTCTGGATAGTTGAAATCCCCCATAATAAGAACCCGATTATTATTATTATTAGCTGCCTTTTCAATTTGTTCCAGCATTTCACCCTTTATTTGTTCAGGTATGTTAGGAGGCTTATAGCAAACTCCAATTAACATTTTTCCATTATTCCCCTCCCCATGTACATTTACCCATACTGACTCGACAGTTGCAGTTCCCCCCAATGACATCATTCAACACAGGTTTTAGATTAGATTTGATAAATATACACACCCCACCACCTTTTTTGTCTTTCCTGCCCCTCCTAAATGTACTATGACCCTGTATGTTTGTCACCCAGTCATGGCTTTCATCCAGCCAGGTGTCCGTAATGGCCACCACATCATAACCCATGGTTGACATTAGAGTCTCCAATTCATTCATTTTGTTTGCAAGACTTCTTGCATTTGCCAGTAGACATTTAATCCTATTAACACCTTTATTACTCCTAGCCTCCCTACATTCCTTGCATGTCTCATCCCCCCTAATCCTTCATTGACCCCTACCGTCTCACTGTCTCTATCTGCTCTATCTATCCCCTTTTTTTCTCCACTACCCTCCCTCCCCCCAGATCCTAGTTTAAAAGCTCTTCCATCCGTTTGACCATTTTCTCCCTCAGCACAGCTGCACCTTCCCCATTGAGGTGCAGCCCGTCCCTACTGTAGAGCCTGTAGCCGACTGAGAAGTCAGCCCAGTTCTCCATGAACCCGAACCCTTTCTTCCTGCACCAATTTCTAAGCCACGTATTTATCTCCCTAAGCTCCCGCTGTCTTTCTAGTGATGCTCGTGGCACCGGTAGAATTTCTGAAAACACCACCTTGGAGGTCCTGGACTTCAGCTTCTCTCCTAGTTCCCTGTAATCATTTTAAGGACCTTCCACCTGCCTCTAACTTTGTCATTAGTACCAATTTGCACCATGACCGCTGGGTTTTCCCCAGCCCCACCCAGCAATCTATCTATCTGATCCGCAATATGCCGAACTCGAGCACCCGGCAGACAACACACTGTTCGACATTCACGGTCTCGGAGACAGATGACCCTGTCTGTCCACCTAATTATAGAGTCACCTACCACCAACATCTGTCTGGGCTTTGCTGCACTTCTATTGCAATGTTTGCAATGCTCCTGAGTGTTGCAAGCTGCTTATTTAGATCAGTTACCTTGGCTTCCAAATACGCAACATGCTTGCATCGAGTGCAGACATATTCACCCTCGAACGGCTGCTCAAGGCATGCATACATCTGACAAGATACACACCTGGTAGCATTGTCCATGGAGCACCTATTAAATGGGGATAAACGTTAAAGTAGAAAAACAAGAAAAAATACCAATGGGAAACATATAAGGATAAATTCAAACTATGTTCTTGTGTCAAACTATGAAATTGTGTTTAAACGATGCCACACTTATCTTCAATCCCCACACACTTTGCTTCAGTACCTCACACACTTGTGCACCTTTCTCTACCACACTTTTTCCTTCCACTCAAGCTTCCATTAATATGCTTGGATACAGAACTCTGTGAACAGCCAGCTTCTTTAGCAATGACCTTTTGTGGCTTATCCTCCTTGTGGAATGAGTTAATGACTGCTTTCTGGACATCTGTCAAGTCAGCAGTCTTCCCCATGATTGTGTAGCCTAATGAACCAGACTAAAGGTTGCTTTACACGCTGCGACATCGCTAACGATATATCGTCGGGGTCACGGTGTTTGTGACGCACATCCGGTGTCGTTAGCGACATCGCAGCGTGTGACAGCTAGGAGCGACGATCAACGATCGCAAAAACGTCAAAAATCCTTGATCGTTAACACGTCGCTCCTTTTCATAATATCGTTGGTGGTGCATGCCGCTGGTTGTTCGTCGTTTCTGCGGCATCACACATCACTATGTGTGACACCGCAGGAACGACGAACAGCTCCTTACCTGCGTCCACCGGCAATGAGGAAGGAAGGAGGTGGGCGGGATATTCCGCCCGCTCATCTCCGCTCCTCCGCTTCTATTGGACGGCTGCTGTGTGATGTCGCTGTGACGCCGCACGAATCACCCTCTTAGAAAGGAGGCGGTTCGCCGGCCACAGCGACGTTGCAGGGAAGGTAAGCCCATGTGACGGGTGTAAGCGATGTTGTGCACCACGGGCAGCGATTTGCCCATGATGCACAACTGACGGGGGCAGGTACGCTCGCTAGCGATATCGATAGCGATATCGCAGCGTGTAAAATACCCTTAAGGGACAATTTTAAAGTCTTAGGAAGCCTTTGCAGGTGTTTGTGATAATTATTCTAATTTTCTGAGATAATGATTTGCCGCCCTCGTGCCAGCAGCCGGTGCTGCTCGGGTCCGGGCCTGCTGGGGTAGTGGCTCGAGGGTCTTCGGACCCGGGGGTCTCGCGGACACGCCAAATAAATGGGGGGATGTAGATGTACAGGCTAGGCCATATTAAGTTCGTGACGCCACCCACGGTGTGTGGTGAATTGGGACACTGCCGCTGCTGTGATGGGGCACCCGGGGGAGATGTAGCGGCAGCTAGATGTTAACCGCTCCGTGAGTATGGATGGTTGCCCCGGGGCTCAGTGTCTGGCGCAGGGTATAGCGACGGCAAGGGGGAGATTTGATTACTCACAGTCAATAAATCACACAAGTCTCTAGTAAACCAAGGTGCTGGTGGCTGGTGCCGCGGCTGGTTGCATTCGGGTCCCCCACCCGAGCTGGTGGTCTCTATCCTTTTCCTCTGCATTGTTTTGTGTAAGATGGACTTCCTAGTCTGGAACTCAGAAGTCCGCTCCCGGCTGGATGTGGCCTAAGGAGCCAAGCCCGCAGACGCTGGCCCGTGGGATCTATGGGCCCTGGTGGTGACCTCTTATTCCTATCGGTGGGCTGTTGTCTTCTATGAGGGACTTTGGGTGGGACAAAACCTCTAGTCCTGGCCTTGATCGGTTAATTATCCAGGCCGCTTGTTTCCGGTCCTGGCTTCAGGGTCCGAGTACCCTGCTTTGTGCTCCAGTTTCCGGGTTGGTTCCCCGTGCCGGTACCGGCGGGCTACAACCCTGTCCCGGTCCACCTCGGTTCTGCCGAGCCATCTTCCCGTCTCCTGCTGTCGGAGATCACCGTCTGACTCCTAGCCAGAGGCACCAGGGCTCCTACCCTGGTACTGTACCGCCCCGCGCTCGGCCGTTGCTGAGCCACTCGGATCCGGGCTCGTTTGGTGTGGCTCGAGCGCCTCCGGACCCGGGGGTCACGTCGCTCTGAAGGGAGGCAGGCGCTACATGAGGGGATTTCGGTGGGGAGGTTCACGGCCGAGGCCATGGTGTTTAGAGATGTAAGTTTGTGACGCCACCCATGGGTTGTGGTGAGTGTGGACACCACCGCTGCCTTTAACTAGGCTCCCGGGGACGGTGTTGTGCAGCCTGGTGTTGACCCCTCCGTGGGTAGGGGGTGATGGGCCCGGTGGTTGCAAGGTGCGGGCGTGTTAGTGCGGTTCGGTGCGCAGCCCGAGGGCACTGTTGTACTCACTATGACAGATACACCGGAGTCTCTGGTAAACCAAAGAGGATGGTGGTCGGTGCCCGCAGCCGGCTGCGTCTGGTCCCCCACCAGGCTGGTGGTCCCCGCCTTTCTCCTGCACCTCTTTTTGTAGAACTTGACTGCCTATGCTTCAGCAACGGTAGTCCGCTCCCCGGCTTTATGTGTGTCGGGGCACATGGACTGTGCCTTTTGGCTGGAGAAACTGATTATGTGTCTCATACAATATTGGATATGAAAAATTTAATATAGTAAAGGGTAGAACCTGGAATATCTATCCAATATAGGTCTCTTTCGAGTGTCTGAATGGATGTGTGAGAATTTCACCAAGATACTATGTAAAGGCCCATATAGAGATCATCAGCACTTATAAGACTGTCAGGATAGGGTTTGAAGGGTCAGTCCACGTCGAGCGGGGTCACCACTGCGTGCATTACAATAGGGTGCCAACCCCCGTGGTGAGGAAGGGGGAGAATAGGGAATTTGCCCAGGACTATCCCTGTGACCTGACTATGCACTCTAAACAACATTGTTTTTAATTTGCACTTTGTTTTGGTTTGATTAATAAAGTATTTGAATTTTATGGGTTTTTTTTTTAGGTAATAATAGTTGAAGTACCCCATTTCTATCCTTTGAGGTTCAATAAATGACACAAACAACAAAGTGAACAGATTATTTATGGGGATCAGTAAATGGTGGAAAAAATGGCACAATTGATTATTTTTCTCTATTAAAACCCATAAAAATGGAATAAAAATATAACACTGAGGCCGTATTTACACGTAGCATAATTGCTGGGTAAAAAAACTGCAGATGTCCGCACCACAAAATGCAACAACAATCTTCTCTGATTCTTGCATGTTTGCTGTGTTTTTTATCCGTTTTCCCCAACAATTGATCGATATTTGCTTCAGATGTAAATCCAGGTTGTTAATGCATGTTAATACTACATAAAAGCTTTGATTTTGCATTTAAAAATGAAACAGCCCTGTTTATGTTTGTGTTTTTTTTCAGGCTCCACAAAGACTATAGAAAAAAAATAAACACCAAAACTGCACAGTTCAGCAGCGTCTCTATACGCACCAAGGGCGGAGATTTCATGATGTCTCATCTACTTTGCTTGGACATTTAGTCCATGTTCACATGTAGCGTAAATGCCGGGTTTTTCTGCTGCTTTTTTCATATAAATTCTGTGCTTAATTGTCCAAGCAAAGTGGATGTGATTTATTGAAAAGACGCCTCTAAAATCTGCAATTTTTGTACTTCTTTTTCTCTAGAGGCTTCTATGTGGAGCTTAACCCCTTCACCCCCTTGCAATTTTTCCATTTGTTTTTTTTTTGCTCCCCTTCTTCCAAGAGCCGTAACTTTTTTATTTTTCCCATCAATCTTGCCATATAAGGGCTTGTTTTTTGCAGAACGAGCTGTACTTTTAAATAAAACCATGAGTTTTACCATATAGTGTACTGGAAAACAGCAAAAAAAACTTCAAGTGCGGAAAAACTGCAAAAACAGTGTGATTGCTCAATAGTTTTTGAGATATTTTATTCACCATGTTCACTATATGATAAAACTGATGTGTTGGTGTCATGTCTCTGGTCGGTACGAGTTTGTAGACACCAAACATGTATAGGTTTACTTTTATCTAAGGGGTTAAAAAGAATTCATAAGTGTGTTAAAAAAAATGCACTTTTAGCGACATTTTCCAAAACTCGTAACGTTTTCATTTGTCGAGATCTATGGCTTATTTTTTGCGACTCGAGCTGACAATTTTACTGGTATCATTTTTGCTGAGATGCTACGTTTTTATCGCCTGTTATTGCATTTTGCGCAAAATTTGTGGCGACCAAAAAACGTAATTTTGGCGTTTGGAATTTTTTGACGCTACGCCGTTTACCAATCAGATTAATTGATTTTAGAGTTTGATAGATCGGGCATTTCTGAATGCGGCGATACCAAATATGTGTATATTTTTATTTTTTTTTTAACCCTTCAATTTTCCATGGGTTGAATGGGGGGTGAGTTGAACTTTTAGGTTTGTTTTGTTTTTTTAAACTTTTTTAACTTTTTTTTTTTTTTTTATTTTGCTAGCTCCTTCATTTTTTTACATAACAGCTACACAGCTAAGATCTGGAGAAAAGGTGCTTTACGCTCACACACAGCCCTCTGCCGGCAGTGAGAGAAAGTGACTCATGATAGCTACAGGAGTCATCACATGACCCTGTGCTACCATGACAACCACCGGAAGTCACATGATCACATCACATTACTTCCGATGGGGTTGGGTAAGTTACACTTATGGCTGCACACTCTTACATCTCGCTGTCAGATTTTGGCAGCAAGATGTAAGGGGTTAATAGGCGATTCCACTCGAGCCTGGCAGGCACACAAGGCAGCTGTTGAAATCAGCTGGGATGTGCGCTGATCGCTACGGACTGCCCACGGCAGCCTGCGGGGATTAACCTCACACGATCCATGTGTGGCGCCCCTGAGGCTTCAGTCGCCACAGGGTATTGCATCTCACTTAAGGTGCAGTACTCATCCCGGGTAAGGAAGAGGTTAAAATTCGCCAGACAGGAGGATTTTATGTCCCTCTGGCCACCACCAGATCCCGGAGCACAGTAGCAACATAGAGCCTGGAGTCGTGTTCACGGTCAGGACCCAAATGGACTCGCGCTGCCTGCAGATGGGACGGGAACTTTAAGACCAAACAGGCTTCCCCAAGCACTTCAGGTCACGGGGATCTACACAGAAAGCGCAAGAAGGAAGGGTCCACAATCCACAACACCGGAGGTGACCTCCGAATTCCCCGGGATCTGCTGGGGCCCATCACGGCAGAGACCGGCACTCCAAGGGTGACAAACGGACTGTGAGTAAAAGAGCTTGAACTGCAACCACTGAGTCAGCCTTTCATTGCCGGCGCCATTGCCCCACACTCCGGCTCCAACGGCCACTACCGCCCCCATCATCCTCCCTGGGGCCTAGCTCTACCTGTGGGGAGCTGAACCATTCCAGCTGCGACACCATCTGCCACAGAGGCAGGACTCACAGTGGTGGCTAATCCCTTGCCGCAAACCACAGGTTGCGTCACGAGACAACAGCTCCCAACATTTTCAACCCCTTCATCCTCATCTCCCCATCATCATCCTATCCTCCATCCCTTCATGGACACCTCGGGGGTCACGAAGGCGGGCAGGGCCACCCGTGACAATCCCCTGACCCTCACCGGCCCAGTGACGAGTATGCTCCGGACCCCGTGGGGTGCTCCACTTGGCGTCACGAACAGGATTCCGTGCCCACAACAATGGGTACTGTGCGCCTAACGGACTGTATGTTTATGGATTGTGTGAAACGTTTATTGAAAACAGGATTTCGTACCCATGGCCGCAGGTACTGTACGCCTAACAGACTGGACTGTACACTGGTGTCCATTGAAAAAAAAACCAGGCGCCATGTCTACCCAAAAACACTGGGGGCGCCCGTCCTTCGCGGGTGGGATTGCAGTGTGGCGCGAAAAGCCGGGCCCGTCCCCTACAGCGACTAACAAAAGATGACACTCACCAAAAGAGCCAGGAGCCCCGCCTCCCCAGGAAGCAGGAAAGGCTTGGATAGTGGCATGGACAGATTGGGTGTGAGCCATGGCGAGCAACGACCGGAGGAACCTGAGGCACGGGGTAGAAGTGATGTGCTCCCCTAGTTGTCTAAAAGCAACTCCGGCGACGTGGCCCGCACTGAGATTGGCTGCCATCCTTGTCCCCAACTGGATACCTGGAGTGCACTTGGCTGCGGAATTGTGCACCTGGAGTGCAACAGAGAGGCATGTAAATATAAAGTATTTGAGATGTATATAGTTAATAGACCTCATAGCATTTATAGAAAGTACTGAACTTTTTTTTCATCTGCTTAATAAAATGGACATCTTGGCTACTGGGCTGTGGGTGGTCAGGACTGCCTTTGTAAATAATTAGCACCAATTTATGGCACCATTGACTCCGTTGATTATTGCTACTAGTATGATGTATTTTATTTTTTTTGCCAAAGGTTTTACATATTCTGCTATAATGTTTGATATGTTGCCTTTCTATGTTCTTCTGCTATTTTTTCTCTACTGCTTTTATATGCTTTATGTGAAAAGTGTACAGAGTTTTTATAGGACTGCAAAGGTTATTATGTTTGCAGTGTTTGAAGTGATGCTGCCTCCCATAAAGAGAAGAATGTTTATTGTTTTCTGCCTAACAAAATTGTGGTATACCATTTGTGTTTTGTTGCAGCCTGGGAGGGCTGCGATTTGCTGTGGGGGGATGTGGCGCCCCTGAGGCTTGAATTACCACAAGGTATTGCATCTCACTTAAGGTGCAGTACTCATCCCGGGTAAGGAAGAGGTTAACCGCTGGTGTTCATCACTTACACAACACACAGCTTAGGTACTTTCCCTCTGGAACTGGGCTAGAGGTGGTCACCATAGCAACGGGACTTCCGCAGCACATGGAGTCATCAAGAAGGTGGGGGCAATATGAGGGAAGTTAGAGAACACACAGACTTTTACATCAGAATAGTCTGGGACACAGAACAACACAGCCACTGAGGAGAGTGCTTCAGCGCTTCCTCTGTTAGTACCGGCCCAACTGGAAGAGCAGGAGCTTACTGGTGGAAGCTATGGGACAGAGGAGTAAATACGGTTGCTGAGGGGAGAGCTTAGTTGCTCCCTTTGGACCGGCACAGTTCAGGGTGCGGAGCCCTAGGGTGCTGTATATTTATAGTTGCGCCACTAGAATCTGCAGGACAGGGGGATTTTATGTCCCTCTGGCCACCACCAGATCTTGGAGCACTGTAGCAACATAGAGCCTGGAGTCGCGATCACGGTCAGGCCCCAAACGGACTTGAGCTGCCTGCAGATGGGATGGGACACCAAATAGGGGTCCTCAAGCACTTCAGGTCACAGGGATCCACACAGAAAGCGCAAGAAGGAAGGACCCACAATCCACAACACCAGCGATGACCTTCAACTTCCCCGGGATTGGCTGGGGCCCATCATGGCAGAGATCGGCACTCCAATGGTGACAAATGGACTGTGAGTAAAAGACCTTGAACCACAACCACTGAGTCAGACTTTCATTGCCGGTGCCGGCACCCCGCACTCCGGCACCAATGGCCACTACCACCCCTATCATCCTCCCTGGGGCCTAGCTGTACCTGTGAGGAGCTGAAACATCCCGGCTGCGACACCATCTGCCCCAGAGGACAGCACCCGCAGCAGTGGCTATTTCCTGGCCGCACACCACAGGTGGCGTCACGAGACAATAATTCCCAACATCCTCAACCCCTTCATCCTCATCTCCCCACCATCATCCCATCCACCATCCCTTCGTGGACACCTTGGGGTCACGAAACCGGACAGGGCAACCCGTGACAATCCCCTGACCCTCACCGGCCCGGTGACGAATATCTCCTGGACACCGTGGCGTGCTATACATGATGTACCCAGTACGCCATGTGCCGTGAAGAGGTTGAAAAACGCATGGAAAAAATTGCAGTTACTTTTATAAGTGCAGAATCCAAGCTTGTCTGTTATATAAAACACTTAAAAACGCAGATTCACATCTGCACCAAAAACGCATGAAGTAAGTGGAAAAAGGCATTAAAATGCAGCAAAAATGCAATAACAAGAGGAGGTTGTTGTTGTGTAATTTGGTGCAGACAGCGGCAGGAAAAAACCCCCACAGGCTTTTTGCAATGTGTGAATACATAACATAAAAATCCAGATATTATAGGCAACAACTCGGAGATACATATTAAACACAAGGCGCAAGAGTCTTTAAATTTACCAAAGTATAGAAATACCCCAAAGACACCGTGATACAAATGTATAAAACATTTTATTTTATAGTGCACAGGGTATTACAGTACATATAATTTAACAATCATGAAAAACCAGATTGAGTAGGTGAAGGAAGAGGGGAGACCCCCACGTGACCCAGGAATTATATCAAAGTTGTGTCGGACCTGCTGAACCAGATGATTACAACCCTCTTCCTTCACCTACTCAATCTGGTTTTTCATGATTGTTAAATTATATGTACTGTAATACCCTGTGCACTATAAAATAAAATGTTTTATACATTTGTATCACGGTGTCTTTGGGGTATTTCTATACTTTGGTAAATTTAAAGACTCTTGCGCCTTGTGTTTAAAATGTGTGAATACAGAATTATAGACACAAAAAAAGTAACATCTCATATAGTGAAGCTTATATACTGTAAATATGAAAACAATCTGGCTGATACGACTATGAGTGAATGAACAGTCCAGGGCATCTGCTGAACATCCCTCACTGCCAAATGGGTGTGGCTAGGGGCGTGGTCAAAATTTGCCACAACGTGTGTGCCACTTACTTTGTTCTTCTTTCTGTTCTTCAAAAGTTGGGAGGCATGATTAAGAGTACATCTGGACACTTATTTACTTACTTATGTTGTCCCTTTGGCAGGTGCATTCTACCATCTTCAGCATCCTGGTGGTCTTCTAGCTGTCCATCAAAACTTCTTTCCAGATCTCAAGCTGTCGGGAATCCTGTCTCCAGCCTCTTCACTTCATCTGATAGCTGTTGGGAACAGTCTCAGAGCAGTCAGTAATGCCAGCACCTCTTCTTGCTTCTGAGAAGCCTGACACCTCCCAGACCGATGTTCACATTGTCTGACTCATCAATCCTCCCCTGCTGCCTGCAGTCACCTACCACCCCCTGTTGCTGTGTCGCTCAGGGAAGGGGGTACTCGGTCCCGGGCGGTTGCAAACGGAAATGTCACTTCAGGTGGCCGTTGCCCGGTCCCGTGCCCTGGGGACACTTAATAAAAGGCGCTATTGTTAATGTTCGTGACGCCACCTGTGGGTTGCGGTTAGGATTGGGGATCCGCCGCTGCTCAACGTGGGAACTCCCAGGAATGGTGATAGTGACAGCTATGGTGGTAGGCCCTCCGCAGGTAGGGCTGTGCCTGGGAGATGTACGGTGTATAATGATGGAGACCACACCAGGTTAACTTTAACAGTCTCTACTCACATGGACACTCGGCTTGCTGGTTCCATTCCCAGGAATATCAGTGTCAATGTAGTGACCCAGGTTGCTCTATCCCCGGCACTGTAGATTGAGTCCCCGTAGCGTGGAGCGTTTGGGAACCCTGACTGTCCCCTTTGGGGTACAATCTCCTTCTCCGTACAGCGGGCAGTGCGGACCCTGCGGGGAAGTAAGTGTCCGAACCCCGATCCTAGTTTACTGCTGATGCCCCCGGATTATTCACCGTGCAGATATTTGCCAAACCATTTGAAACTTGACATTTGACCTTGGGCCCTGTGCCCCGTGTGTGCTCCGGTCCCAGCGGTATCTCGTTACCCATCCTGGAGACCTCTCTCCTGTGCCCCAGGGTCACCGTTACAAGGACCCAATTCAGGCACGTCTGCACACCTCTCCTGTGTGGTTCCCTCTTCAGACTGCTCTTTCACCGACTGACCACTCCGACCACGCTGGCCATACCCAGGGACTTTTTCCCATGGCAACCATCCCCTTACATGGTTAACCCTTTATGCCCAGTGTGGAGAGGAGAACTAGGATTTTAGATGTGTGTTGGTGGAATCGGCACTGGTACTCCTGCATACCCAAGAAAATGCAGTTCCTTGTAGTTCCCTGAGGCTCTCAGGGGCGCTACATAGATGGCTACAGAGGGGTACTAGCTGACTGCAGGCAGCAGGGGAGAGTTGATGTGTTAGACAATGTGAACATCGGTCAGGCAGAGCTCAGACTTCCCAGAAGGAAGGAGAGCTGCCTCTACACTGACTGCTCAGAGGGTATTCTGAGAAGCTATCAGAGGTAACGAAGAGGCAGTAGATTCCCTGAAATGAGCCATACTTATTAGTCCAGTCATTAGTGCCTGTGCTCTGAAGTCACTCTTCTGTTTGTACTGCTCAGGTCAGAATTTTTCCAGCATGTGCAGTATAAACTGTAGCAAAAAATTAAAAAAAAAACACGAACAGTGCTTTTTTTTATGGCAGACACTACAGACGGCAGAGAAAACTGCTGGGTTTTTATGGACTGTCTGTAAATTTACGGACAGTTGGCAACCTAGTAATCTCCTGCTGTTAAAACAGTGATTTTATTAAAACTTCACTAAGCAGCCCAGTAAGTGACACCCTGGAATCAGGGTCTCTGTCTCTACGTTATACTGCTCTCAGATGAGATCAGATAAAATCTACGGAAAGCCGTGGATGGTGAACTCCCAGGAAAAGAGTATAATTGATCTAGTTTTCTACCCAACTGGATACAATGATGTAGGGATAATAAATAATCATATTACTTCTCAAATAGACCTTAAATAATTTGATCACGTTATACAGCAGGATTTTAGCCAGTGTATTGCATGAGTATACAGTATATAAGCCAAAAGCAGAAGTTGGTCGAAAATACAAGATATGATGTTCCTACTTTTGCTCTAATTATGTTTTACGCTTACAAATATTGATACTATGTGAAGGTGGCCTGAATCAAAAGGGAATGGAAACCTTTATGTGGCGCCCTGGACAAGCCAGGGGCCACAGAGCACAACACCCACACACCCCACACTCCCAGCAGGCACACCAAAGTCAGACACAAAACCCTTGTTGCCTTCCTCCAGGGGCTGATGTTCACACCAGGGGGTGGGCCAGGCGGTTGGCCCCACCCACCGAGGAGTTCACAGTCCTGGAGGCGGGAAAACCAGGCAGATTAGTTTTGGAGAGGAGTGAGGACAGTTTAGGAAGTGAAAGTGGAAGAAGAGCAGTAGTAAAAGAGCCTGAAGTTGGTCCGGGTTTGTGGCCCGGACAGATCAGCAAGGTTGGCAGACGGTGGTGACCGTCTGCAGGAGTGGCCTATCGGAGTCTACTGCAAGGACCGTGGACGGGCGGTGGCCCGGCGGTACCGGACCGGTACGCAAAGAGAAGCCAGCACCATCTGGCAGGGGCTTACGGACCCCGGCAAGGCTAGGAGTCGCCGTGAATTTGCCGAATACGTTAGTGAAGGGAACCTCCTGGGTTTCCCAACGACCAAGTCCCGACAGAAGGCAACAGTCCAACCAAGTGAGGGAGACACCGCCACCGCCAAGGCAACTGTTTTCCAGGGCCAGAGCCTGCGGGCAAAAGGGGCTCCTCCGGCCCACATCCAAGCCGGGGAGCGGGTTACCGGTGGGAACCCATTGGAACCATCTACCGTACATAGGTGCAGGGAAAGGCAGTCATCACCAACCTGCCGGGAGAAAACACCGCAGCCATCTGTGGGACCCGTCCATCCAGCCGTGTGTTTTACCGAGAACTATGTCCTCATCATTGGCTAAGTGAGTACCACCGTGCCGTGTGACACAGCGCTGCCCCCGCAACCCTGCACCTCTCCAGGCCCCGTAACCCGCCTGCCATTCATCCCTACCCCCATCACCGGGCCCCGGGACAACCAACCCCCTACCCACGGAGGGGAGAACTAACAACAAAGCTGCTCCCTGTCACCGCTCCCGGGATCCCCGTCCAGAGCAGCGGTGGTGTCACCAATATCACCACAACCGTGGGTGGCGTCACGGACAATAATTAAAACCCCCACAATCAAAATCCCCTTTTCACTCATGGGCGAGGAGCGCCGCTGGAGTCCCCGGGATCCGGCCCACCGCTCGAGCCACCACCGAGCAGCAGCGGCAGCCGCAGCAGCAGCGGCCGGACCCGAGCAGTGGGAGAGCGCAGCGTCCCCTCCTCCGCCCGCGACAACTTGGCGTCACGAACAGGATCCTACCGTTCTACCGATTGGTGGAAGTGCACCTTGTGTGACCGCCGCAGGTGTCCGGCCGGAAAATTTGAAAAGCCGCCATCTTGGGCGCGAAGAATTCCCGCTCGAGCGTCTCCTCGAGTAGTGAAGGCGCGAAGGCCTAAACCCCGCCCCTGTAGAGGAGGAGCCGAAAAGAGACTAAGGGCGGCTTTGCACGTTGCGATATTGCACGTGCGATGTCGATGGGGTCAAATCGAAAGTGACGCACATCCGGCGTCGCAGTCGATATCGCAACGTGTAAAACCTTTTTGATACGATGAACGAGCGCAAAAGCGTCGTTATCGTATCATCGCTACAGCCTCCGACATTTCCATAATGCCGGTGCAGCGACAGGTACGATGTTGTTCCTCGCTCCTGCGGCAGCACACATCGCTGTGTGTGAAGCCGCAGGAGCGAGGAACTTCACCTTACCTGCCGCCGGCTGCAATGAGAAGGACGGAGGTGGGCGGGATGTTTACATCCTGCTTATCTCCACCCCTCCGCTTCAATTGGCCGCCTGCCGTGTGACGTCACTGTGACGCCGCACGACCCGCCCCCCTAAGGAAGGAGGCGGGTCGCCGGCCAGAGGGACGTCGCACGGCAGGTATGTGCATGTGAAGCTGCCGTAGCGATAATAATCGCTACGGCAGCTTTCACTAGATATCGCACGTGCGACGGGGGTGGGACTATCGCTGCAGCATCGGTAACACATTGTTACCGATGTCGCAACGTGCAAAGCCCGCCTAAGGGGGATGAAATGGCGGCTGGCCGCATGTAGCGTGCGGCTATAAAAGCAGGGATGCCAGGACTCTGCAGCGATACCGGGTTCCTGGAAGACTTCATTGCCAAGATGCACAGTCCGACTACCAACGAGGACACTTCCGCACCCGGCACGGCGACGTGGCTGAGAGACCGGACTGCCCCGCTGAATAACCGTCTGCAAGCCCACATGCAGCTCCTCCTGGAGGAGTGGGAGACCGACATGGCGGACGTGGTGGCTGCTATGCGGAGACGCGAGGTGGAAGAGGATTTGGAGGAACGGGTAAGAGACCCATGCCCCTGTATTCCCGAGGGATCGGCCACCGCGGCTGAGGAGCCCGGACTGCACCCGCTCACCCTGCCTCCCTCCCCGCTACCCATGTTAGCTGCTGCCGCCCCGCCACTAGGCCCGCTACCTATCCAACAGGTAGCGATACCCTGCCAACCCGCCCGGCGGACCAACCGGCTGCAGACGCTCAGGACTCCCCTGAATCGCTCCTGTGGGAGCTGCTGGGACCGCGGCCCCTTAACGACAATGTGCCAGAAGCCCCGGCAGTGATTGCGCCAGACCCAGAGTCCAGGACCGTGGCATGGATGAAGGCCCGAGTGATTGAGTTCCATCAACGTCAGCAAAGTCAGATATACCTCATGATGGAGCAGTGGACCAATGAGGTGGAGATGCTGATTGCAAGTACCCCGATGTACGGGATGGGAACAGATGTGACGGAGCCGACTGGTGACCCACGTCCCTATGTCCTACCAGGACCGGCCACTGTGGCTGAGGGGCCCGGCTTAGTCTCGACCCACGCATCGCCCTTACCGTTACTTATGGGGCGCCTCAGCGTGAACCCGCCTGACCTGCTGCCCCGTGCTACTGCAGAAGGATCTGATGTGCTGGATACTGGGAGCCAGGAGGCTGCGGCAGCTGGCGGCAACCCGCCTGACGCAGAGACAAGTGATAGTGACTCAAGTGACTCCAGCTCTGGTGCTGAGCCCACCCCTGAAAGTGAGGAGGCAAGTGAGCGTCTCCGCTACGTGGGAGAACCGGTAGTTTATTACACCGCGCGTAATGGTGGGAACGGATACCGGGCACCCCTGTCACAGCAGGCATGTCACTGCATGTTTGATATGCTGGTGGCAGAGGATGGGGCCGCCTCATCAGAGGAATCCGAGTAAGGGCAGCGGAGTCCCGTTGCAATTGTCCCCGTTGGGACCACCAGTGTGTTTAAAGTTAAAAGAGAATGACAAGTGAATGATACCGTGAAAAAGTCACCTGATTTGCAACCTTGATTTGAAACCGGTGGTTGCCGGTAACTGGTCCCCGTTGGGACCCCCTTCACCATTTTACATAAGGAACTCCTTATGAACAAGCCCGAGAACTGGCAGGGCAACCACAAACTAGTGGCATGTAAATAATGTTTGTTGTGGCTTCCACCGTTACCGCCTCCGGAGAGGCAGATTGGAGGAAGGGCCCGCAGTGGAGCAGGCTGGGGCCCAGCCACCACCGGAACTGGTGGCAATCCTCTTGGGGTTTCAGGGGTTCCCCATGGACGTGGGTCCCCTGAAAAGGACAGAACCCGCTCGGGCAACTTGTGCAGGACTGGGGTCAAGGGGTGCTGCCTGTTTGCTTAGGGGCAGCATCAGGGCCCGGTTGCTTGGGTGGGAGAGAGTGGAAGCCGTAACCGTTTAGTACCGTTAGTAACATTAAAGTAAGAGTAGCTCCCGATGTGGGAAGAAGTTATTTTAATTGTAATATGTTTTACCGTTTTTCTATTTTCCAGTTGGTGAAAATAAAATCGGTGATGGACGGGTAGCCCGCGGACAGTCTGCATTTAACTAAGGGGGAATGTGGCGCCCTGGACAAGCCAGGGGCCACAGAGCACAATACCCACACACCCCACACTCCCAGCAGGCACACCGAAGTCAGAACACAAAACCCTTGTTGCCTTCCTCCAGGGGCTGATGTTCACACCAGGGGGTGGGCCAGGCGGTTGGCCCCACCCACCGAGGAGTTCACAGTCCTGGAGGCGGGAAAACCAGGCAGATTAGTTTTGGAGAGGAGTGAGGACAGTTTAGGAAGTGAAAGTGGAAGGAGAGCAGTAGTAAAAGAGCCTGAAGTTGGTCCGGGTTTGTGGCCCGGACAGATCAGCAAGGTTGGCAGACGGTGGTGACCGTCTGCAGGAGTGGCCTATCGGAGTCTACTGCAAGGACCGTGGACGGGCGGTGGCCCGGCGGTACCGGACCGGTACGCAAAGAGAAGCCAGCACCATCTGGCAGGGGCTTACGGACCCCGGCAAGGCTAGGAGTCGCCGTGAATTTGCCGAATACGTTAGTGAAGGGAACCTCCTGGGTTTCCCAACGACCAAGTCCCGACAGAAGGCAACAGTCCAACCAAGTGAGGGAGACACTGCCACCGCCAAGGCAACTGTTTTCCAGGGCCAGAGCCTGCGGGCAAAAGGGGCTCCTCCGGCCCACATCCAAGCCGGGGAGCGGGTTACCGGTGGGAACCCATTGGAACCATCTACCGTACATAGGTGCAGGGAAAGGCAGTCATCACCAACCTGCCGGGAGAAACAACACCGCAGCCGTCTGTGGGACCCGTCCATCCAGCCATGTGTTTTACCGAGAACTGTGTCCTCATCATTGGCTGAGTGAGTACCACCGTGCCGTGTGGCACAGCGCTGCCCCCGCGACCCTGCACCTCTCCAGGCCCCGTAACCCGCCTGCCATTCATCCCGACCCCCATCACCGGGCCCCGGGACAACCAACCCCCTACCCACGGTGGGGAGAACTAACAACAAAGCTGCTCCCTGTCACCGCTCCCGGGATCCCCGTCCAGAGCAGCGGTGGTGTCACCAATATCACCACAACCGTGGGTGGCGTCACGGACAATAATCAAAACCCCCACAATCAAAATCCCCTTTTCACTCACGGGCGAGGAGCGCCGCTCGAGTCCCCGGGATCCGGCTTACCGCTCGAGCCACCACCGAGCAGCAGCGGCAGCCACAGCAGCAGCAGCAGCGGCCGGACCCGAGCAGTGGGAGAGCGCAGCGTCCCCTCCTCCGCCCGCGACATTTACATTTATTAATCAGTGAATCTTCCATTTATTCACCAGTGAGTCTTCTACTCATCACCATTGAAAATGGCATAATAGTGTCATGGGCTTTCATTTTTTTAGCCTTAAGTGATCCTCCATCCCCGAACCTAATATGTCTATATATTTCCCATCTATAGTCACCATAACTGTTGTTCCCCATCTGTCTGATCAGAGGTTTGTTCTCTTCTGCAAAAAGGAAGCATCCGAGGCATTGAAAGCTATAAAAAGTCGGAGCCATGCCTACCCTGTCTTTTCTCTGATAGACTACAAGATTGTTTTCTTAGCTGTCCATCATACACTAGTGGAAAGACAGTGGAAGCAAAGTTCAGATTTTTCGCAGAGGAAAAAAACTGCAGCAGGAGGCCCCTTCTTTAAAGGGTTATTCACATCTCCAAGAGCCTATCTTAATATGTAGTTGGTGTAATAATAATCATATTACCAAAACCTCCAATTAGAAATACAGTATATTATAGTTCTCCTCATATAGACATGTCTCTTACCTCATTTGTAGGGCATTGCAGCTTTGGTATCCATAGTTACACTGTGCACTCATAGTTACAGTTAGTTGCTTATGGTCGTAACCATAGATGCCTAAAAGGCCCTGTCACACACAGAGATAAATCTTTGGCAGATCTGTGGTTGCAGTGAAATCATGGATATATTGTTCCATTTGTACACAGCTACAAACCTGGCACTGATTGTCCACAATTTCACTGCAACCACAGATCTGCCGCAGATTTATCTCTGTGTGTGACAGGGCCTTTAGCTGCAATGCCCTGCACATGAGGTAAGAGACATGGCTATATCAGGAGAATTATACTTCATTTTTAAATTGCTAATACTAAAGGGTGTTTTTAGCCTTGTTTAACCTAATAAATAAATAATTTAAAAAAACCTCTTTGGGGTCCCCCCTAGGTTTGATAACCAGCAAAGTACAACCTGACGGAGTGACCTAGTGACCTATCAAGTGTTGTTCTCAGAATGAGGCTCTATAAGTTGAGCTACAGAATCAGTGGATGTCGTGGGAATGCCATGGACTACGTCAGAGCTGAGATTTTTTTTAATAAAAAAATTGGTGAACACCGGACTGTCTCTTTATTTATTAGCTCTTTCTTTTTATGTCATTCAGATTCCCATTTGTGGACTACGTCATGTTTTATTATCTTTATACTTACTGGGTTAGTAATGAAGGTGTCTGTTAGAAGTCTCTCTATTACTGCTACCACCAAGGCTTGATGCCTGCTGAATTATACAAATTATATCAACCCCAAAAAATATTACGTTGATTGCCAATGCACCAGGGCAATCAGAAAGAGTTAGGGCGAAGCCCCAGAATTGGTGAATCTAGTGGATGCGGCAATTCTGGAGTTGCTGTAGGCTGCTATTTTTAGACTGGGAAGGGACAAATAACGATGGGCCTTCCCAGCCTGATAATACCAGCCCCCAGCTGTTTGCTTTACCTTGTCTGGTTATCAAAAATCGGGGGGACCCCATCCCATTTTTTTAAATGTATTTATTTACTAGCTTAAACAAAGCTAAAAACACCTTTTAGTGCCATATGAAAGGTACTAACGGGTACAAGTGCGCTAATCTAAGCTCTCCCTCCTACATCAACTCTCTTGAACTGCTTCTAGAGAACAGTGTGCTGAGTATTGTGCCCCTGGGTCTCATATAGGATCTGATGATGTGATGCAGCCAGCCAATCACAGAAATGGAAGCAGACAACATTTTTTATATTCTCCATTCTGTCAGTCCATGAAAATCAGATTGCACTCAGATGTTATGCATGCAAGTGTGATCCAATTTTTTTCACGGACTTATTGACATGCATGACCAAGTGTGATTCGATTTTTGAATGCAAATCGTGCATGCTGGGATTTTTTTCCTTGGATAGACTCGGACCAAGGAAAATATCGCACATGTGCCCGACTCCATAGAATAACATTTGTCCAAGTGGGATCAGATGTTTTGTCGGATCGCACTTGGACAAAAAATACGGTCGTCTGCACAAGCCCTAAATATGAGCCTGGAGTGATCAACATGTGGAAAGTGGAAGAATAAAATGCTTGATAATCATGACAATCTTTTCAATGCACAAAAGAATAATAAATTGCTTTAGGATTATTTTTTGCTATTTTGGTCTGTGCATTTCTATGAATCAGTAGAGTTGTTTATTTCATGTTGATTCTCTGCGGATAAAACTGCATCAAACAGAGAGAACATCAGACTTGTGTTGTATCCAGGGCAACGACAATCAATGACTCCGCCGAGCTTCATGAATACATAGTGGTGGGAGAGAAAATGCTAAAATAAAACATTTAGTAGAAAGATCAAAAGCACATGCTTTAGTAAATAAATGAATGTCACCAGAACAAGGAAACCCCTTGTAGGTGATTCTGCCCTGTAGTATGGAAAATCCTCCAAGAACTTTAGCTGGCCAGGCACAATCTATATATATAATTGCCTCATTCTGTCTGTCTGTCTGTCTGTCTGTCTTGCTCCAAAATGACGTCATTACAGTGACAACCATCGCCACATCGCGCGCGCTAAAGAGCCTGCGACCAACGGCTCAGCTAACTGAACAGCCTAAACTACGGGCCGACAGGATGACGCCCGACACTTTTCCCCGCACCCACACGGAGCCCCGACTCCCCGGTGAGTGCTGCACCCCCGGGAGCCCACACCGGCAACCCAGCCGACACATACCCACCGCTCGCCTCTGCACCCCGCACACATTACCCCACTCGGCTCCACCCCCCCCAATCTACCCTCCGAATGTATACACTGAACACACACACATGAATAGTCACCTGTCCCCAGCCATACAGTCCCCAGCACTGACGTCCTCAGCGCCATGGCCCCGCTCGGCTCCATACCCCCACACTCCGCTACCCGCACACATTACCCACTCGGCTCCGCCCCCTCACTCCGCCCTCCGCATGTATACACTGAAAATACAGACACACACACACATCTGGATAGTCACCTGCACCCCCCGTACACATTACCCCGCAGGATTGGGGCACATGTTAGGATGGTGGCTGCACCATGATGGGGGCACATACCAGCATTAGCATATTTTTACTTAACTATACACTGTTCATGGCCTTCTTTCATTACAAGCCATGGACATCATTAAACATTAGACTCATCTATTAAAACTGTTCCTTCTGTTGTTTGTCATTTTAAAACCAATAAACAATTATAAGAATACTAAATTAAACCTAACCCATCCATTCCATTCATTACCTTAATATTCAATCTGCTAACCTACATACACATTCTAGACTACCCGATACATTAGAATTGGGCCACCTTCTAGTCTATGTATATTGGCCAAAGTCAAAGTTTTGACCAGAGTGACCGACAATGTAATGTGTGGGGGGCCTCTTATTCCTCCACAAAGGCTGATGTCCTGGGATCTGCCTTATCCTTGCATGTGTAGAGAGGGGTTTGGGAATGATAGCCATCATTATCTAATGTGTATGCTCACTCTTATTTAAAGGGAACGAAACATCAGGATTTTCATATATAACCTAAAGCCAGTGCTATACTGGCACTATCAGACTGATTCTATACATACCTTTAGTGGTGAGCTTGGATGTATAGGTTTTGAAACCAACGAAAGTAAAGTTTATAAAATCGGCAGCTTCTTGAGTGACAGCAGCTGATGGTCAGATAAAATCTGGGGGGGTATTCAGAGTTATTCCCTCCCCCTGTTAGAATTAGCATAACTCTGAATACCCCCCCAGATTTTATCTGACCATCAGCTGCTGTCATTCAAGAACTTGCCAATTTTATAAACTTTACTTTCTTGGGTTTCAAAACCTAAACATCCGCGCTGACCACTAAAGGTATGTAGAGAATCAGCCTGATAGTGCCAGTATAGCACTGGTTTTAGGTTATATAGGAAAATCCTGGTGATTGGTTCCCTTTAAGTGTACCAATCATTTCCCTCAAATATACAATAAATAGATTTGTTGGATACTTACTAAATAATGACAATTGTGAAAATCAAAAATTCGAGCACTCTCAATTGCGTGAAAATTGTTTTTTTTTATTTAACAATGCGATGAATACAGTTATGGGTGAAAATGTTTCGGTCTTTACTCAGACCTTCATCAGTTTAATGTGCTTATGCCTGTGTGACTGGCTGGATTGGTTGCATGGACGGATTTCAGCGGGATCCACCAGTGAGAGAAATAATAATGACAGTCATAGACTTTTTAGTGCTCATATTTATTATTTTCCCCTTTAACTCTATATTGCTGCATTCCCTTTTTCTGAGTAATCAATTATAGGGTAGAGGGTAGATATAGTGATAGAAGTCTGCCAAACCAATGGCTCTTCAGCGGGCTTTACACGCTGCGATCTCGCTAGCGAGATCGCAAGCGATCGTACCCGCCTCCGTCGGTTGTGCGACACGGGCAAAACACTGCCCGTGCCGCACAACCTCGCTTAACCCCGTCTAACAGACTTACCTGCCCTGCGACGTCGCTCTGGCTGGCGAACCGCCTCCTTTCTAAGGGGGCGGTTCGTTCGGCGTCACAGCGACGTCACACGGCAGGCGTCCAATAGCAGAGGAGGGGCGGAGATGAGCGGGACGTAACATCCCGCCCACCTCCTTCCTTCCGCATTGCCGGTGGAGGCAGGTAAGGAGATGTCGTTCCTGCGGTGACACACACAGCGATGTGTGCTGCCGCAGGAACGAGGAACAACATCGCTAAGTACGAGACAACGATTTTTTTGTTTCAGGACGACCTCTCCACGGCAAACAATTTTGACCGCTTTTGCGATTGTTTAAGGTTGTTCATAAGTGTCACACACTGCGATATCGTTAATGACACCGGATGTGCGTCACAAACACCGTAACCCCGACGATAATTCATTAACGATATCGTAGCGTGTAAAGCCCGCTTTCTTCTCCCTTACTTTCTGTTCAACCATATGCCTGTATGTTCACACTAAACATAATACTCCACATACAGGTAACTTAGCTAAGTGAGCAGAGTGGCATACAGTATATATAGTTGAAACCAGAAGTTTACATATGCTATCTAAAAAGACACATCTTCATGTTTTTCTCACTATCTAACATGAAATCAGAATATACCATTCACATTTTTTTTGTCAATCAGGAACCACAATTATTTATATTTGCCAAATGCTAGAAAAATGAAAGAGAATGTTTTAAGGCATTTTTATTACTTTCTGCAAATACAAAAGTTTGCATACATTTCATTAGTACTTGCTACCATTGCCCTTAAACTGTATAACTTAAGTCAAGTATTTTGGATATCCTTCCACGAGCTTCTCACAATAGTTGGTAGGAATTTTTGCCCATTCATTCTGACAAAACTGGTGTTACTGAGCCATGTTTGTAGGTCACCTTGCTAGCACCTACCTTTTCAATTTTGACCATAAATTTTCAATAGTATTGAGATCAGGGGTTTGTGATGGGCACTCCAAAACATTGACTTTGTTATCCGTAGGCCACTTTGTAACCGGTTTGTGAGTATGATTTGGGTCTTTGTCCATTTGCAAGACCACCCAAACTTTAAATTCCTGGCTGATGTCTTGAGATGTTGTTTCAGTATTGCCACATAATCATCTTTCCTCATGATGCCATCTATTTTGTTAATTGCACCAACCAGTCCCTCCTGGAACAAAACAACCCCAGAACATGATGCTGCTACCCCCGTGTTTCACAGATGGGATGGTATTCTTATGCTTCAAAACTTCTCCCTTCTTCCACCAAATGTGACGGTAGTCATTATGGCCAAACAGTTGAATTTTAGTTTTGTCAGTCTTCAGGACATGTCTCCAAAAATAAAGGTCTTTGTTCTTTTGTTCCTGTGGGCATCTACAAACATTAATCTTTTTTATGTGTCTTTTGGAATAGTGTCTTCTTCCTGGCAGAGGTGCTTTTCAGCCCATGTTGATACAGTACTCGTTTCACTGTGGATAATGACACAATTTTACCAGCTTCCACCAGCATCTTCACAAGGTGTTTTGCTTGTGTTCTTGGGTTGATAAGCATGTATGACCAAAGCACATTCATATCTGGTACAGAGAACACGTCTCCTCCCTGAACGATATGATGTCTGGACATTCCCATGTACTTGCATATAATTGTTTCTACAGTGAACGAGGCACCTTCAGGTATATGGAAATTGCACCCAAGTAAGAAACAGACTTTTGAAAGTACACAATTCTCTTCCTGAGATCTTGGCTGATTTCTTTTGACTTTTCCATGATGCTACACAAAGAAGCAGTGTATGTCAAGTGTACATTAAAATACATCCACAGGTGTATCTCTAATTAACTCAGATGTTGACAATAAATCTATCAGAAGCTTCCAAAGACGTGATATCATCATATGGACTGTCCCATATTGTTTAAGGCAGAGTACTCTTAGTATATGTAAACTTTTGACTTTGCAGAAAGTAATAAAAATGTCTTAAAGCATTCTCTCTGTCTCTCTCATTGTTCTGGCATTTGGCAAATATAAATAATTTTGGTAATCTAGTTGACCTACAACGAGAAAAGGTTTATCCTGATTTCATGCCAAAAAATATATACAAAGAAAAAGTGGTGGCACATCCAATATAGTAAAGTATATAAAGTATGAAAAAGAAAGGGGCCATAGAGAGACCTGGTCATGATTAAGAGCAGTCCATCTGATTGAAATGCGTAAACCTGTGTGTCTACACATGCTTTCATGAAACGTTTTCATGTTTTTAACTTTTTTCATTAAAATGTAAACTTTATTATATTTGATGGATGCTGGATTTTTCCACTATTTTTCTTCATGTGAACACCTGAATGCCGGCTCAGGTTTCCAAGCACTGCACCCATATGCCTGCTGTCTGGTGAGCTGTTACTTTATCTTTATTGTTAGCTGATGTGTGCCTCACAGGTGTAGTTGGATCCGCGATCCACCTGCACCTGTTAACCCCTTAAATCATGCTGTCAAAATGTGACAGCGCAATTTAACACTTACCTGCTGCCATCGGAAACCCTATGATGTGATCACGGGGAGCCGATGGTTGCCGTGGTAGTAGTGATGACTCCTGTGTCATTGTGACTCACTTCCTGTTTCAGCCGTCAGAGTGCTGGCTGTTACAAGAGATGAGTATTTCTCCTGGTCTGACCTGTGCAACTCTGATCGAGAGAAATGAATGAGCGATCAGACAGCTGATCCTTATTACCCCCTAGGGCAGGGGTGGGGAACCTCCGGCCCGCGGGCCGTATGTGGCCCACAATTACTTTTTCTGTGGCCCCCTGGTAGATTCCCAGAGACCGCAGTGCTGATGCAGCAGCTGCATCTTTCTGGTTGCTGGCCTTTTAATACCCCTCATAGCTTGTTCATTGCTGAATGCTGCAATTCCTATACCGAAGGACTACATCACCATGCTGGCACTGGCTAGCGTGAGGATGTAATTTGTAGGTGGGGTACACGTGAGGTGCGCTGCAGTCCAGCAGAAGAAGAGCGACTGCCCCATCATCTCCCAGGTCCTACAGTGCCCGCAGCAGTCCCCGGCGGCAGCATCCCTCTCTGTCCCCAGCGGCAGCAGCAGCCCTCTCTGTCCCCAGCAGTAGCCCTCTCTGTCCCTGGTGGTAGTAGCCCTCTCTGTCCCAGGCTTCAGCAGCGCTCTCTGTGCCCACAGCCTCCCCCAGGTCTGTCTCTCTGTCTACCTCCAGCCACCTCTAGGTCGGTCTGTCTGTCTGCCTCCAGCCTCCTCCAGGTCTGTCTGTCTGTCTGCCTCCAGCCTGCCCCAGGTCTGTCTGTGCTCCCCCAGCTATGTATATGCCCCTATCAATGTTTGTGGCCCCCAGGTATGTCTGTGCACCCCAGTGATTTATATACCCCCAGTGATGTCTGTGCCGACCAGTGATGTTTGTACCCCCAGTGATGTCTATGCCCCGCTGCTTCCCTAGTGATGTAGTTTCCTCCCAGCCCCCTGCAATGTTTATGCCCCCCAGCTATGTCTGTGCTCCCCATCAATAATGTATATAGCCCCAGTGATGTATGTCCCCCCTCAGGGATGTCTATGCAAACAGCAACTTCTATGTCCCACAGCTTTGCTAATGATGTATATTCCTCCCAGCCCTCCCCAATCATGTATTTGCCCTCAGCATCTCCTTTGATGTCTATGCCCCCATTCTCCCTAGTCATGTCTATGCCCCCCAGCCTCCCCAGTGATCTATATTCCTCCCACCCCTCCCCTAAGATGTATATGCCCCCATCCCCTCCTGTGATGTATATACAGCAGTCACAGCCAACTCAAACCTGAAAAAGCCTTTGTGAGACACAACAAGATTATTATCACTTAACATCACAGCCACACCAAAGAGTAGAAGCTCCAGCCGCCACAGTGAGTTAATTGTTTGACCAAATATATTATGGTAATTTTCAAGTTTATAATTTTGTGCGGCCCCCGAAGTGTGGTAGAAATTTCCAAATGGCCCCCGGCAGAAAAAAGGTTCCCCACCCCTGCCCTAGGGAGACAAGTAAAATCAAAAAAGGTAAGATAAAAGTTTTAAAATAATTAAAAAAAATAAAAAAAAACTAAAAGTTCAAATCACCCCTATTCACCCCATTGAAAATTAAAGGGTTGAAAATATAGAAAACATGCACAGATTTGGTATTGCCTCATTCAGAAACGCCCGATCTATCAACATATAAAATTAATTAACCTGATAGGAAAACGGCGTAGCAGCAAAAAAATTCCAAATCCTAAAATTACGTTTTTTAGTGGTCAAACATTTTGCGCAAAATGCAATAACAGGCGATCAAAATGTAGCATCTGTGCAAACATTGTACCATTAAAAACATCACCTTGAGATGCAAAAAATAAGCCACCACTGAGCCAGATCTTGAAAAATCAAAACACTATCGGTTGCGGAAAATGGCGTAAAGCAGCGTGCGCATGTTGCGTACTGCCGTGACAAATTTTCTGCAGTGATTTGGCAGCGCATGTGCGCTTCAAATCGCTGCAGAAACACTGCGTAATGGATGCAGTGTGTCTGCAGAATAGACGCCGACTTCATGCACTCTGGATGCTGCCTCTCCCACAGACAGAGTGGGAGCAGCATCAAAAGCGCACAAAATAAGTGGCATGTTGCTTTTTTGAGCGCAGTGATTTGGATCAAAATTTCAGCATGCAAATCGCTGCGTTCACAAACGCAACGTGCGGAAGGATTATGCACAATCTTCATAGACTGTGCTGGGGAAGCAGGACGCATGCGTTTACGCTGCAGTGCGATACGCAGCGTAAACGCATGAAATTACGCAGCGTGCGCACACAGTCTAAAAGTACGCCACTTTCTTTGGACAAACTTCTGAATTTTTTATAACCCCTTAGTAAAATAAAAGTAAACTTATACATATTTGGTGTTTACGAATTCGTACCGACCTGAGGCATCACACCGACACATCAGTTTTATTATATAGTGAACATGGTGAATACAATATCCCAAAAACTATCATGCAGTCGCACTTTTTTTTGCTATTTTTCAGCACTTGGAAATTGTTTGCTGTTTTTCAGTACACTACATGGTAAAACTTATGGTTTCACTTAAAAGTACAACTCGTCCCACAAAAAACAAGGCCTTATATGTCACGATTGACTATAAAATAAAAATCGGAAAATCGGCCAGGGGTGAAGGGGTTAATTGTAGAATAAAGCTAAGTAGCAATATCTTTAGTACAGATTTGATGCACACTATTGACTCGCCCACCCCAGGGCTATGGGACACCCAGTGTCGGGCCGGACTAGTCCGGGGGTAGTCAGTGGTGGTGGGGCCCAACTCCGTGACCCTGGCGGGAGTCAATTAGTATGGCTTCAGTGGGGGTGCTTAAAGTTTATATTCGTGGCGCCACCTGTGGTTTGCGGCTATTAAGCTGCCGCTGTTGTATGGGGCCTCCGGGGGTGATGGAACGGCAGCAATGGTGGTACTGCTCCCCACAGGTGGAGCTGGACCCCGGGGCAGTTGGTGCTTGTAAGAGTCTATGATGATGTTGTGTGAATGATATGGTGCAGGGCCGACAGGCAGTGAAAGAAACAGTCACAAACAATAGTCTCTTTACCTTCTTTTCTTTTACTTTGATGGAACAGTCCAGTCCTGGGAGACCGTCACAGATGGTGAAGGGGATCCAGTCGGCCTGGAAGTAACTGGGGTGATCTTTTTGGCCATCTGAGTATGAGGCCTACTCCCTGTTCTTCCTTTGTTTTTATAGGACCCTGCACTCTGGATTAGCAATGGCCCTCTTGCTGCTGGGACCGGTGGTACGTCCCTCTCCCTGTGTGGTAGGCTGCGCAGGCCCTCTCTGGTGCTTCTCTGCTGAAGTCCGCACCGGGCCCTGGTGATGCAGCTGTATCTTCAGGTTGCTTATGGGCCAGGGGGCTTGCAGCTCTCCTGCCCTCCGGATTCGGCTATCAGGAAAGGGGTTTTACACCCTGGCAACCACAGACTCCGATGTCTACTACTTCTTCTGTGCCTCTCTGCAAATCCTGCTTTTCTGGGCTGAGCTATCTGAGCCCCTATCTGAGCTATCTGAGCTATCTGAACCCCAGCTAACAGGACAGCACTACTCGTGCTTCTTCTCTCTCCAAACTTCCTCAACAGACTGAACACTAACTCCTCCCCCAGGTCAGACTTAAGGAAGTGCTCCCTGGAACTGCAGGTTTAGAGCTCCCTCTGCTGGCCTGAGAGAGGAACGGCGCTGGATGTTGGTACCTACTGGCCAATAGACTCCCCAATTACCTCCAGGCTCAGTATTAACCCTTTGGAGGGGCAATGCTGTTGTGGCAACCAGATCCTGGGGCGCCACACTATCCCCTATGAACCACTAAAGGGGGCTTTACACGCAACGACATCACTAACGAGATGTCGTTGGGGTCACGGAATTCGCGACGCACATCCGGCCTTGTTAGCGACGTTGTTGCGTGTCATACCTACGAGTGACCACTATCAAAATTACTCACCTAATCATTGATCGTTGACACGTCGTTCTAATCCCAAATATCGTTGCTGTTGCAGGACGTAGGTTGTTCGTCGTTCCTGAGACAGCACACATCGCTACGTGTGACACCCCAGGAATGAGGAACAACATCGTACCTGCGTCCTCCGGCAATGAGGTGGGCGTCACTTTCTTTTGTCTGCTCTCCGCCCCTCCGCTTCTATTGGACGGCTGCCATGTGACGCCGCTGTGATGCCGCACAAACCCCCCCTTAGAAAGGAGGCGGTTCGCTGGCCACAGCAACGTCGCTTGGCAGGTAAGTACGTGTGACAGGTCCTAGCGATGTTGTGCGCCACGGGCAGTGATTTGCCCGTGACGCACAACCGACGGAGGCGGGTGCTTTCACCAGCGGCATCGATAGCGATGCCGCTGCGTGTAAAGCAGCCTTTAGACTGACAACCACCATAATATTTTGTGAACTAGCCCAAAATACTAATTTTGTCAGTGGACAATACCTGATAATAAGGTGCTGTGCCCTCCACACCCACATACTAACTATGCACGGTGCCCAAACTTTTGCAGCATCCAATTTTCCTTTTTTGTTTTATTAATTTAAAAATGGAAAAGATGAAAATATTTTTTTTTCTGCCTAAAATATAAAGGAAATGTGTCATCTTTAACTATATGCCTATTAGAGATCATTTTATCTTCAACTTGCTTAACTGTTCACAATAGCAGTAATTTTGACCTGGGGTGCCCAAACTTTTGCCACTGTATGTGTATATACAGTATATATGTGCCATCCCCGTGCTGGCAGCCGAGCTGCTCAGATCCGGGTTCTCAGTGGCTTGAGCGTCTCCGGACCCGGGGGTCGTGCGTCCTCTCAAATAAAGGGGGTTATTTACAAGGGATTTTATAGAGTTCGTGACGCCACCTGTGGTATGTGGTAATTAGGAGTGCCACCGTTGCAGTTGGGAGTACCTGGGGATGATGGAATGGGGCAGCCAGGTGTTGTGACCCTCCACGGGTAGGGGGGATACCCCGGGGCTCGGTAATGGTAGGGGAGTGCCATTGGATGCAAGGGGGTCACTGTGGTACTCACTCAATCCATTAAGCTGACACCGACAACTGGTCAAACAAGTCTCTGGACACCGCTGCCGCTGAGGGGAGCTTAGTTTGGGTCCCGTCCCCAATGGTGCTGCCTGGTGATCCGTGACCTGCCTCCTGGCACTAAGTTTACTTCTTTGGTAGTCCCGGTGGTGTGAAACTTGCCGGGTCCCACTCCCCACTATGGCTAAGTGTGGGAGCTTGCTCTCAGATCTCACACTTGGGATTTTCTGGACCATTTTGAATTGGAAAGTCCTATCCCCCTCGTTACGCTAATGCACCGATTTTGGAGTGGGTGTGAACGGATCTTGAAGACTCCGTTCTCCTCGGGTAAATTATCGGGTTGCCTGAAGCAACTCCCTGACCTAGGGTCCACGTACCCCATCGTGCCTTGGTCCCAGCCCAGTGATGGTGCAAGGCCGCCAGCTGTCCTCCTCGACAGATTCGTGCCCCTTGCCACGATCCCCTGCAACCGGGGGTCCAGCTCCTCTAGGCCCAGACCACCGTCTGCCACCTAGATTGCTTCCCAGGAGCAACGCTCCTGACCTCCTCTTACTTTCACTTCTCAGACCCAACTCTCTACTTCTGACACTCCTGACCTTTCTTCTTCAACCCCCCAGGTGGGCGACTCTATTCCTCTAAAGCCGTCCACTGGTGTGTTTGGTGGGTGTGGTGCAGGATGTATCTAGCGTTTGATTAGCTGATGTAGGCAACACCATGTAGTTAGGGACCCAAAACCAAGAAAGAGATGGATACTTCATGGGAGAGCAGATTGTGTAATACCTTGTGACGACCCGATAGTGCAGGGGCGTCACATATACACACACAGTTGAAACCACAAGTTTGCATACAGTATCAAAATATACACATATTCATGTTTTTCTCACTATCTGACATGAAATCAGAATAAATCTTTTCCGTTTTATGTGGCTGCATCCCAAAATAAAGTTAGAAATTTGGTGAGGAAAAACGATATCTTCAACACTGAGAACTACAGGCAGATTCTTATCCATCATGCAATACCATCAGGGAGCTGTCTGGTTGGCTCCAAACACATTCAGCAGCAGGACAATGAGCCAAACATATAGCCAATGGCATTAAGAACTATTTTCAGGGTAAGGAAAACCAAGTAGTTCTAGAAGTGATGATCCGGCTTCCACAGAGACTTGATATAACAGAAGAGACAGAAGGATTTGCACAAGCCTCATACACAGAAGATGAGTGGTGAGTTCTCCAAGATGTTTGGAACAACCTCCTTGCTAAGAAACTCAAAAACTGCGTGCAAGTGTTCCTAGAGGAATTAATGATTTGATGCTGTTTGGAAGGTGAATGGTGGTCACATCGAATATTGATTTGATTTAGGTTTATTTTTTGCTCACTTTGCATCTTGTTAATTGATAAAATCTAAACTATTAACTCTTCTGTTTTACTTTGCAAAATTTTTCAATAGGTGCCAAAAACTTTTGCACAGTGCTGAATAACATAAGGTTCTGATGAGGCCCTAGGCAGGATGTTACTTGGCTTAACGGCAGGAACACATTTTAACAAACACTTATGAATGCTGGCAGGTTTATAAAAATGGGGGCTGTATAAATACTGCTATGAAATCAATTTATTGTGCCTCTCATCAGCTGGGAGACCGACCGCCTTAATGCACTCGCACAACAGTTTATTCCTACCTGCAGGTTCTGCATTTGGTTGCTATAGAAACTAGATATTATCTTAACCCTTTGAGGGATGAGCAGCCCTTTGTTGGAGCGCTTTATTAATTTTCGTGCATCGCATTTTTACTTTGCAAAGAAATTCAATAGGGCTTTTGATTCTTCCATAGTTAGAACCAATATTACAATCTCGTGACTTATGGATGATGAAACAGCTATTGCTATAAACTTAAAAGACCTTAATAACAAGCGCATATTAAAATTGTAAACCATTATACACAAGAAAATAGAGACAGCCTCCAGTCAATGTGATTCCTTCAATGCATTCAACCTCGCTTTTAAGCTCAATTAGCTCACTTTACATATAGATCTGCTGCACGTCTTTTTAATTTACTATGAAATTATTTTGCACAGACAATTTATTCCATTTTCTACTGTGTTACCTGCTAATAGATAAACAAGCTTTATAATGCAACTGGTAATTCCTGTAAGGTAAGTCTGCCATCTGGTGGTTGACATCATTCATTACAAAAAGTGAGTTTTGTTTTTTAATAGTTACATTCGGATCCCTACTCCTTGTAATCATATATATATATGTGTCTAAACAAAAAATTTTTTATATATATATGTGCTATAAAAACTTCCTTCTCAAAATGAAGTAGACTTCCATCTTTTCATTTAAAATATCTTGCTCTTCTTTGAAGTATTCTTAAGACACAAGATCAAATTTTAATTGTCTGTGCTATGCATCATTATTTATTGTTATTTTAGAATAAAATAAGAACAAACAAAGGATATTCAGTGTAACACACGCCACACATTTTTGTACAGAAACATTAGTGCATTAGTAAGGCACTGGTCTAGTAGTGAAACACGTTGGTATCTTTATCCTTATCCTTTATCTTTAGCCACGACAAGCATTTTATTTTTACTTTTTGTGTCTCCCCTATTTCTTCAGAGTGTGAGCTTGCAAGCAGGGCCCTCACTTATTTTAGTATGCATTAAACTATGTACCGTACTTTTCATTTTATAAGACGCACCAGATTATAAGACACACCACAAAGTTAAAGAAAAAAAAATGGGATTCATCTTAAAATCCGGTGGTGTCTTACCAGAGGGGGGGTGGCAGCGGTGGTGGAGCGGGGTCACAAGAGACAGGGTTGGTGCTGGAGTAGGCCGATGCTGCGGGCGGTGCAGAGGTCTAAGATGCTCGCTGCCGGCACAGTGACACAGGAGGAGAATACAGAAACTGTAGGTGGTGCGGGCTTCAAAGGAATGGAGCCCGGAGTCGGCGCGTGCCCAGATGGAGTTTTCGGCTTGCTGACAAGCCGAAATCTCATCTCCTCACACGCCTCCTCTGGATGCCATTTTCCTTAAGTCCAGTGCAGGGAGATGTATGAGCCGGAGAAGGTGCCTGGTGCATAAACAGATGAGATCTTGAGCCGAGACCTACATAAGAGCACGCGCCGACTCCAGGCACTATTATTTGCAGCCCGTACCGCCGATATTTTCAAAATGGTTGCCCCTGCCTCACAGCCCACAGCACAGAACACCGCCCACATTAAGCCCAGAACATTGCGCCCACAGCATCTCCTGTGACCCCTCTCTACCTCCCCAGTAAGCTACATTTGGGTAATAAGACGCGAACCCCTTATTTTCCTCCCAAATTTTTGGGAGGAAAAGTGTGTCTTATAATTCGAAAAATATGGTATTTACTCTGTAATGTCTTTATTGTCTGTACAAGTGCCCTCAGAATCGTAAAGTGCTGCAGAATATGATGGGGCTATAGAAATAAAAATTATTATTATTTATCATGACTAAACTTGATATTACTATTCCGCCTGTTATCATAAACTATTAGATTTTGCTTCTTCCCATAACGCAATAGTTTATGTGAACCTAAGAATATATTTTATTACAGAGATACACTTCTTTCTCCTTCAGTGAGCACAAATTTTCCCATTAGTGAGTGAGATAGGAGATGTCAGTTGGTGCTCATAACGTTCTATGGAGAACTGTAACTGTCGTTTCAGGAGACCTTGCATTAGAATGTTTGTGTCTGCCTCTAGATCCTCCTCAGAATTTGAAAAGCACCAACTGCCATCTCTGATCACTTTAATTGGGAAATCCAAAAACAAATGAAAAAAATCCAGAACTTCTGAAAAATGTTAACGTTTTTTCATCCTATTAAAAATGGTATTCAGCACAGGAAATAAAACATATGAGGTTTATGCATTTTGAGGCTGGATGCCTCATTCATAAACTTAATCGAAATGTGTAAAAACTGCATATGTTTTATTTCCTGTGCTGAAAACCATTTTTAAAAGTCAAATAGATTTTAGTGCTGGATTATTTTTTTTTTTTTTGGGGGGGGGGGATCTTCTCTGGAACCTTTCTGTACACTCTTGGGGACAGGTGAGCCAGTCTTTCTTTTTTATATATTAATGTGGAAATCTATCTTTACCAATAAAGATTTTATAGATTTCACCCCTGAATTGTAATGAAAGATCAGTCCGGGAGGAAAAAGAAGCAAATTTCTCTGATAATATATTTCACAAATTTTCTTATTTTTATGTGCATTATCTAATATATTATAAGCTAAGTGTATGTACACTAAAGTTCAAAAGTTTGGGGTCACCCAGAAAATGTTGTCTTTTCCATGACAAATCATACTTTTATTTATCAAATGAGTTGCATAATGAATAGAAAATATAGTCCAGACATTGACGAGGTTAGAAATAATAATTTTTACTTGAAATAATAATTTTCTCCTTCAAACTTTGCTTTCGTCACAGAATGCTCTTTTGCAGCAATTCCAGCTTTGCAGACCTTTGGCATTCTAGCTGTTAATTTGATGAGATAATCTGGAGATATTTCACCCCATGCTTCCCCCTTCCCACAAGTTGGATTGACTTGATGGGCACTTGTTGCGTACCATACGGTCAAGCTGCTCCCACAACAGCTCAATAGGGTTGAGATCTGGTGACTGGGCTGGCCACTCCATTACAGATAGAATACAAGCTAACTGCTTCTTCCCTAAATAGCTCATGCATAATTTGGAGGTGCGCTATGGTCATTGTCCTATTGTAGGATGAAATTGATTCCAATAAAGCGCTGTCCACAGGGTATGGCATGGCGTTGCAAAATAGAGTGATAGCCTATCTCCCACTTTATCAGCACCAAAGCAACCCCAGACAATCACATTACCTCCACCATGCTTGACAAATGGCTTCAGGCACTCTTCCAGCATCTTTTCAGTTGTTCTGCGTCTCACAAATGTTCTTCTGTGTGATCCAAACACCTCAAACTTCGATTTGTCTGTCAATAACACCAGATCCGCGGTGGCTCGAGGGCTCTCCGGACCCGGGGGTCGTGCGGCCACTCAAATGAAGGGGGTATTTATGTGGCACCCTGGACAAGCCAGGGGCCACAGGTAACTACACCATTACACCCTACATCCCGGTTAGGCACATCTAAGCCAGACACAAAACCCTTGTTGCCTTCCCCAGGGGCTGATGTCCACACCAGGGGGTGGAGCCAGGCGGTTGGTCTCCACCCACCAAGGAGTTCACAGTCCTGGAGGAGGGAAAAGGAGCAGTGAGTTTTGACAGTGAAAGTAGAAGGAGGGAAAGTGAGCAGTAGTGAAGTGGCAAGAGTGTAATGGGATCAACAATTCAGACTGCATCATTAATGTAGAAATGGATTTGAATATTGCTTCAGCACTTGCCCACAAGGGGGCAGTGTCAGACTGTGCAACCACAAACACAGAGGTGGGAAATCCCCTACTGCAGCTTGTGCGCTTGAACCAGGAAGAAAAAGTGCGGGAAGGTTGTTCAGCTCCGGAGCCCAGCCAGAGGAGAGCTGCGTGTGGTCTTCCTGAACAGAGGGCTCTTTTGCCACCGGAGTCTTGGAGGAATCACCCTGTGGAAGTGGTTTCTGCCATTCCCGGTCTGCAGGACTTTGTTTTCACCAAGGATCTAACCGGACTGCAGAGCATCGCACCCTGAGTGCAAGTGCAGGGGCTGTGATCTCCCTTCTTCTGTTCGGCGTGCCCTGGGACTAAAAGACTGACTAGAATCCGTTACCAGCGGGAGAAGATTAAAGGAGAAGACCGAGGAGCTGCATCCCTTCAGCGCTGCACCGGGACCCATCATCGTGAGACTCCAGGCCTGCGACGTGGGAGCGGCATCTTCTTCCGGGATAGACTGGTACGTGATTGTAGGGAAAGTTAGGGAAAGTTGCCGCCATTTCTTTGTTGTTTTTTTCCCTTTCTTCTTGCTGCGTACCCGGAAGGAGGGAAGATCCGGGGACTCCACTATACACATGTGCGCAGATAGTTTGGTTGATTGTATTATAAATATGCTTCCTAGTAAAGAAATGTTACTACCGGTAAAATCTGAGTATCGGGATTTTGTTGGAATAGAGCATACACACACACCCGCGGCCCTACCACCGGTCGCTTCATGTGGCGTAGTCGGCAGGATGTGTGACCAACAAAATCATCCCCCGGTAGTAACTTATAACCGGACAGCTCCCCCGCCGTCTATTGTCAATCAGGTGAGAAAGTTTGACGGACGGAACTATCCTGTAACTGAATGGACTGAACAACTTAAGATAGTGGGGGAAATGTATAACACTGATCCTAAGACCTTAGCAGAAATGGCCATGCTAACATTAGAGGGGGAAGCGTGGACGACAGTCAGGCTGGAGACGGTTAGGGGCCAGCGTACGTTGGATGACTTGGTGCGGGTGCTGGAGAACACCTCTGGGCCGACCACATATGCGGGAACGTTGCGCTATATGTTCTTCAGGCGTACTCAACTCGAGTCGGAGGACATTCCTCAATATGCCAATGCCCTTCAAGTGGTACTAGAACAAGCCGGTAGAAACGAAGAACAGATAGCTAGTACGGGTACCCGTGACCTGGTGTTGAGAGATCAGTTCGTGACCGGATTGAGGGACCCGTACCTTAACCGCTCATTGCAAGATCTACTCCGGATAAATCCGGCCTTTACGTTCGCTGAGGTCAAACAAGAAGCTATAGAACGTTCAAGGGGACCTGTCGTGGAGACACAGACATATACCGCGGCTTGCAGGTCCATATCTGGTATCGGGACTCCGAACAGCAACACGGAAGAACTGAAACAGATGGTGGCAGAGTTGCAGAAACAGGTTTTACAGCTCACCCTAGACCAACAGGCGGGCCGGCAAGCGAGACAACAACCCAGCCGGCCGATGGGAAGATGCTGGACATGCGGCGATCCCCGCCATAGAGCCAACCGTTGCCCCCAGAACTTTCAAGTTCATCCACAGTCCAATCTACCAGAACCAGCAAGTCATGTCCCACAACAGTGGCTGCCTTTAAACTAGACGCCCCTGCCAAAGAGGCTCACTCGGCAGGGGATGCCAAAGAGATGGGTGTAGGAAAACAGAGCCAGCCATGGAACAAACTTGCATCAAATAGCCCCACCCTGGAAGTATTACTGGAAGGGATCGCCGTACAAGGGTTAATGGATACTGGGTCTCAGGTATCCACCATCTCCAAGCAGTTCTACGAAGAGTGTCTAAAGCCGCGGGTTGCCTATGACCCTGATACCACCATCAAGATCAAAGCAGCCAATAATCTACTCATTCCGGTGACGGGAGTTGCCTGGATGAACACCGAAATTTGTGGTCAAGGTCTCGGGAAGAGAGGGATAATCGTGGTCAGGGAAGGCTTTGGATCAGAGACGCCCAAGATTATTGGGATGAACATCTTGAAAGACCTGAATCTGGTGTTGTTTACCAAGAAGGGGCCCAAGTACTGGCAAGAAGTGACTGCACATAGGGCCACCCGCCGTGCCTTTCAGCAAGTGGTCCGGACCTGCAACCTCCAGCGAATGACAGAAGAACAACTGCCGGTGGCCATGATCACCGTACCCCGCCATACTAGGATCACCTTACCGGCTGGGAAAGAGACAGTTATCTCACTACCCCTTAGCACCACGAGACAGCTTGAAGGCGTGGAGGTGCTGATTGAGCCGCGCACCCCGAAGGAAGGGAAGCTGAATCCACTAGTCGCTCGAACTCTAGCAGTAGTGAAAAAGGGAAGAATTCCTGTCAGGCTGGGCAACACAGCTAACGTGAGCGTTGACCTGGAAGCCGGGACACAGCTCGCCCGAGTCTACGCTCTAACCGAAGAGGTGAACCCTATGAGCTCCCTACAGTTTGTACCGTCTACAGAGGGAGATTGGACAGTGACGGTCTCTGCCATGCCCGCTGTCACGGGTGACAGCAACGCGGGGCGAGAACTACGAGAGAAGTGTCAGTTGGACGTATCCCAATACTCCAAACGGGAGGTATCTCAGGTGGAAGAGCTACTTCAAGAGCATCAGGCGTCCTTTGCCCGGCATGACACCAACTTTGGGTGCACCACCAGTATCAAGCACGAAATCCCCACCGGTGACACTGCTCCTATCCGTGAAAGGTACCGCCAAATTCCTCCCCAGCAATACCAAGAAGTGAAAAATCTCCTGAATTCCATGTTACACGCTGGAGTGGTACGAGAAAGCCAGAGCCCCTGGGCTGCACCGGTGGTGTTAGTCAAGAAGAAGGACGGATCCCTGAGATTCTGTGTGGACTACCGCCGTTTGAATGCTTGCACCATCCGGGACTCATACCCTTTGCCAAGGATCGAAGAATCCATGACAGCCCTGAAGAAAGCCAAATACTTCTCTTCGTTGGATCTGGCCAGCGAATATTGGCAGGTACCTATGCATGAGAAAGATAGAGAGAAGACTGCTTTCATCTTACCCATGGGCCTATACGAGTTCGAACGGATGCCCTTTGGTCTGAACAACGCGCCGGGGACTTTCCAGCGGCTGATGGAGCGCTGCTTGGGAGACTTCAACTTCGACTTCACCCTCATCTACCTGGACGACATTGTAGTCTATTCGGCCACATTTGAAGAACACCTGCAGCAGCTGGGCCGTGTGTTCAGTAGGTTGAGAGAACATGGCCTGAAGTTGAAACCCAGCAAGTGCTGTCTTCTGCAGCCCGAGATCAATTACCTGGGCCACCGGATCTCAGCCGAAGGTGTGAAGCCATCTTCAGAGAAGATAGCCGCCATACGGGATTGGCCGCAGCCCACAAACGTCAAGGAGGTCAGGGCTTTCCTGGGGTTGGCCGGCTACTACCGCCAGTTCATCAAAAACTTCGCCCGGCTTGCTGCACCCTTGCATGACCTGCTTCGAGGGACCACCAACAGCCCCAGAGGACGACCCATCAGCTGGGGACCCAGCCAGGAAGAGTCCTTCCAAGCCCTAAAGGGTGTCTTAACGTCTCCCCCCATCCTGGCATATGCGGACTACAACCTGCCCTTCCAACTACACACCGATGCCAGTCTACAGGGTCTAGGGGCAGTACTTTCACAGGTCCAAGACGGCAAGGAACGGGTCATAGCCTATGCCAGTCGGTCCCTACATGAGGGCGAGAAGAACCCCACCAATTATAGCTCATTCCGGCTGGAGCTGTTGGCCCTAACGTGGGCTATGGCGGAGATATTTGCAGGATACCTCACGGGGGCTAAAATACTAGTCCTGACCGATAACAACCCGTTGGCCCACTTAGAAAATGCAAAGCTCGGAGTCATGGAGCAGCGTTGGATGGCTCGGCTCTCCAAGTTCAATTACAAGATCAAATATAGGGCTGGAGCTGAGAATCAAAATGCGGACAGTCTGTCTAGAGTGTCATACCCCTTACTCAACTGAGACCGGGATGAAGAATTAGAAGGGGACGAGACGCCTGACTTTGCAAAGCTCGCCCAACAGATGGTGGATTACCGCCAGTTCATTGTGGGCGAAGCTGGAACTCCAGTGGGGGTCGCCTTGCCACCCCAGGAGTGGTGCAGGCTCCAGGACCAGAACCCTGAATGGGCTCTACTCAAACAATGGGTGAAGCGGCAGCAGAAGCCTCCCGCCGATATACGGGCACGACTGTCTACCGGGACCTTGACCCTGCTCAGTCAGTGGGACCGGCTGATTCTGAGAGAAGGAGTGCTATACCGGAAGGTTCTCTTGTCGCACATGCTGGAGGAATGCACACAAGTTGTGGTGCCTGATCATTTAGCCCGTGAGAAGGTGGCCCAAGCCCACAAAAGGAATGGACAAGACCTTTCGGTGGATTCAACAGTCCATCTATTGTCCGGGGCTCCGCAAGCTGGTTGAAGACGTCTGCCAGACCTGTCGCACCTGTGAACTACACAAGTCCCCTGAGCAGCGTGCACCTGTTCAGACAATTAAAACATCCAGGCCCCTTGAGCTGTTGATGGTGGACTATCTGCTGATTGGGACGGCGAGCAGTGGCTATCAGTACTGCCTAGTCATGGTGGATCACTTCACAAAATTCGCTGTCGCGGTCGCTACCAAAGACCAGATGGCTGAATCGGCTGCTCGGGCCATATGTCGACAGTTCATCCACGTCTACGGGTGCCCGGAGAGGTTGCACCCCGACCAGGGGGCTTGTTTCGAAGGCCGAGTCATCGAAGAGCTGCATCGGATGTATGGGATCCAGAAGTCGAGGATCACTCCTTACCACCCACAAGGGAACGGTGCATGTGAACGCTTCAACCGGACTCTACTTCAGCTGATCCGCACCTTGGCCGATGATAAGAAAGACCAATGGCCCCAATTCCTTCCCGATCTAGTATGGGCCTACAACAACCAGGTCTACTCCGTGACTGGTTACACCTCACACACCCTTCTCTTTGGCCGCCCCGGAAAAGGGGTCCATGACCTGAACCTATTCCGCCCTGGAGATGATGTCTGCCATAACTACCCCTCCTGGCTAAATGCTCACCGACAGAAGATGGAGACTGTACACCGGCTGGTGAGCCAACAAATCCGGGGCCAGATACATGCTGACCCACTCCCCGTGCAAGAGCAACCCTTGAAGTTAGGAAAGCTAGTCTTGCTCCGTATCAAGATGCCACAAGGGAAACTTCGAGCCAAGTGGGAGACTGAAGTCTACCGGGTAATCGAACGCCCCTACCCCAACAGGCATGTATACTGAGTGCAGGGTGAAGACAGTTGCAACATTCGCACTGTGCACCGAAATATGTTGCGTCCCTGCCGATCCCAGCCTGACTCCCCTACCACAGTACCCGGAGGGGGTGACGCAGCCAACACGACTGACGTCAAGGACGTTTCCCAACATAGTGATCACGTCGACTCTGAGACCGGTGACCCACCTACACAACCCAGTTCTTCCCCCGGAGTGCTGACTGAAGTGGGGCGTAAAGACAGTGACAGGGAAGGGAACAACCGACCCTTGAGACGCACTGACCGCACCACTGCTGGGATCCCGCCCGGGCGGTCTTACAGGGACCAGTATGTATGGCCCACTTCTCAACCAACCCCTGTGACATCTGCAGTCATCGCTTCCTGGGAACCGACGGTAGTTGACAGGGACTGCCAACCTTTAAGTGGGGGGGTATGTAATGGGATCAACAATTCAGACTGCATCATTAATGTAGAAATGGATTTGAATATTGCTTCAGCACTTGCCCACAAGGGGGCAGTGTCAGACTGTGCAACCACAAACACAGAGGTGGGAAATCCCCTACTGCAGGTTGTGCGTTTGAACCAGGAAGAAAAAGTGCGGGAAGGTTGTTCAGCTCCGGAGCCCAGCCAGAGGAGAGCTGCGTGTGGTCTTCCTGAACAGAGGGCTCTTTTGCCACCGGAGTCTTGGAGGAATCACCCTGTGGAAGTGGTTTCTGCCATTCCCGGTCTGCAGGACTTTGTTTTCACCAAGGATCTAACCGGACTGCAGAGCATCGCACCCTGAGTGCAAGTGCAGGGGCTGTGATCTCCCTTCTTCTGTTCGGCGTGCCCCGGGACTAAAAGACTGACTAGAATCCGTTACCAGCGGGAGAAGATTAAAGGAGAAGACCGAGGAGCTGCATCCCTTCAGCGCTGCACCGGGACCCATCATCGTGAGACTCCAGGCCTGCGACGTGGGAGCGGCATCTTCTTCCGGGATAGACTGGTACGTGATTGTAGGGAAAGTTAGGGAAAGTTGCCGCCATTTCTTTGTTGTTTTTTTCCCTTTCTTCTTGCTGCGTACCCGGAAGGAGGGAAGATCCGGGGACTCCACTATACACATGTGCGCAGATAGTTCGGTTGATTGTATTATAAATATGCTTCCTAGTAAAGAAATGTTACTACCGGTAAAATCTGAGTATGGGGATTTTGTTGGAATAGAGCATACACACACACCCGCGGCCCTACCACCGGTCGCTTCAAGAGAGCAGACTGAAGTGAGTCCGGGTGTGTGGCCCGGACGGAGCAGCAAGGTTGGCAGACGGTGGTGACCGTCTGCAGGAGTGGCCTATCGGAGTTTGCCGTAAGGACTGTGGACGGGCGGTGGCCCGGCGGTACCGGACCGGTACACAAGGAGAAGCCAGCACCATTGGCAGGGGCTTTTCGGACCCCGGCAAGGCTAGGAGTCGCCGTGAATTTGCCGAATCCGTTAGTGAAGGGGACCTCCGGGTTTCCAAACAGTCAGGTCCCGACAGAAGGCAACCGTCCAACCGTGAAGGGGAGACACCGCCACCGCCAAGGGCAACCGTTTCCCAGGGCCAGCGCCTGCGGGCAAAAAGGGGCTTCTCCGGCCTACATCCAAGTCGGGGAGCGGGTTACCGGTGGGAACCCATTGCTACCAACATTGAACTTAGGTGCAGGGAAAGACAGTCATCACCAACCTACGGGGAAGAAGCAACCGCAGCCGTCTGGGGGACCCGTCCATCCAGCCGTGTGTTTTACCGAAAACTGTGTCATCATCTCAGGTTGAGTGAGTACCCCCGTGCCGTACGGCACAGCGCTGCCCCTGCGACCCTGCACCTCACCAGGCCCCGCAACCCGCCTGCCATTATCCCTACCTACCCCATCACCGGGCCCCGGGACAACCAGCCCCCTATCCACGGAGGGGAGAAATAACAACTCAGCTGCTCCCTGTCACTGCAGAGTGTACCTAGGATTTTGATTAGCTGATGTAGGCAACACCATATAGTTAAGGACCCATAACCAAGAAGGAGGTGGATAATGCATGGGAGGGCAGATTGTGCAATACCCTGTGACGACTTGATAGTCCAGGGGTGTCACACTTTTAAATGAAACCATGAGTTTTACCATACAGTGTAACTGGATGGCCAAAAAATTCCAATTGCGGAAAAATTGCAAAATAAGTGTGATTGCACGATTGTATTGGGGGTATTTTATTCACCATGTTTACTATATGGTAAAACTGATGTGTCGGTGTGATGCCTCAGGTTGGTATGAATTTACAGTTACAAAACATGTATAGGTTTACGTTTACCTAAGGGGTTAAAAAAAATCACACGTTTGTCCCAAAAAAAAGTGTCTCACTTTTTGCGCCATTTTCCGCAACCTGCAGCGTTCTAATTTTTCCGCATATGGGGCTTAGTGCCAGCTTATATTTTGCGTCTTGAGCTGACGTTTTTAATGATACCATTTTTGCACAGATGTTACATTTTGACCGCCTAATAATGCATTTTGCGCAAAATTTGCGACAACCAAAAGCATAATTTTTGCGCTTGTAATTTTTGTGTCGCTACGCCGTTTACCGATCAGGTTAATTCATTTTAGATTTTGATAGATCGGGCATTTCTGAACATGGCGATACCAAATGTTTAATTTCTTTAATAGTTTCTTTTTCAATGGGGCAAATGAGGGGTAATTTGATTTTTATTTTTTATTATTTTTATTTTTAAAACTTTTTTTAATTTTACTAGTCTTTTTAGGGGACTATAAGGATCAGCAATCTTATCACTAATTCATTTCTGTTGATCAGAGCAGTATCGCTCGGATCAGCAGAAATGTTGCGTTCCTGTTAGAGCCGCTGCTCTGCCAGTTGTAACAAGAACTACGTATAACGACAGGAGTCATCACATGACCCGTTGCTACCATGGCAACTATCGGCTCCCCGTGATTACGTCACAGAGCCTCCGATAGAGATGGGGAAAGGTGATTTACCCAATGCAGCCAATTAAATTGTGCTGTCAAATTTTGACAGCGCAATATAAGGGGTTAAGAGGCGCAGGTGGATCCACCTGCACCTGTGAGGCACACTTGACTGCTGTTTAAATCAGCAGACACATGTAGGGATGCTGCGGTGAGCCGGCGGTGATTTACCCCTTCATGATTTAGGATGTACCGGTACGTCCTCAGTTGTGAAGGAGTTATAGATACTCAGGGTCAGCCATCGATGAGTGCAGGATCTTAGGGGCCCTTTGCACACTATGACATCGCAAGCCGATGCTGCAATGCCGTACGCGATAGTCCCCGCCCCCGTCACAGCTGCGATATCATGGTGATAGCTACCGTAGCGAACAATATCGCTACGGCAGCTTCACATGCACTCACCTGCCCTGCGACGTCGCTCTGGCCGGCGAACCGCCTCCTTATTAAGGGGGCGGGTCGTGCGGCATCATAGCGACGTCACACGGCAGGCAGCCAATAGGAGCGGAGGGGCGGAGATGAGCGGGACGTAAACATCCCGCCCTTCTCCTTCCTTTCGCATAGCCGGAGTGAGCCGCAGGACGCAGATAGGAGATGTTCCTCGCTCCTGTGGCTTCACACACACAGCGATGTGTGCTGCCGCAGAAACGAGGAACAACATCGTAACATCGGTATTTCCCAATTAATGGAAATGACCGACGCTACACCAATGATACGATTACGACGCTTTTGCGCTCGTTAATCGTACCATAAAGGATTTGCACACTAAGATGTCGAGAACGATGCCGGATGTGCGTCACTTTCGATTTGACCCCACCGACATCGCACCTGCGATGTCATAGTGTGCAAAGTGCCCCTTAGAGTGCCAACTCTGCTGTCAGACAGGGACAAATTAGGGTCAGGTCTAGATCAAGTAATCGCCTGTTTTGGGATCTATGAGTTTCTGGTTTTATATCTCCCCTGATTTGTCCATTCCCGTGAGAATGTTATGGTTCAGTCGTAACAGGCTCCCAGGACTAATTAGGAAGCAGTGAAGGCTGTTCACAGGGAAATATATGTGTTTACTCTTAATTTTCAGTAAATTTCATTAAGGTATTCTATTGCTCACCTTAAAAATTTAATTCATTATAACGACTTACATCACAATTCCACCTTTACTGTATAAATGCTTCCTATAACCATTTTAAATCTTTAATTCAGTGGATTTTATTGAATCTTTCTTGTATTTAACCATCAAAAATAAATGAGGTGTTTTAAAGGGGTTGTCCACTACTTGGACAACCCCCTTCTCATTTCAAGTTTGCCCCCATTAAAGCACCACTTCAACTTTTTTTTTTTTATTGCACCATTTAACTGGTGCTTTAAAACTAGACCCCTGCTCCCAGTCTCGTACTCACATTTCGGCAGCTTCATCTTCTATCGCTGCTGCTCTGGTCAGACTCAAGTGATTTGTGACCTGCCCGCAGCACCAGTGTTTCACTGAGTGCGCTAAAGGTCACTATTACATACAACTCTATGAGATCCCGGTTCTGGCTTTCGTAGAATTGCATTGAGAGCTTGTGATTAGGGATGGGCGATCCCGATCTGTAAAGATTGAGGATTGTACCGATCACATAGTGATCATGTACACGATCCCGACAACGAGCTTTCCTGGGAAGCTCGTATTACAGATCGGGTCGAGATCGGGTCCAGGGGCTGTAAATAAAAAAAGCACATTATTAAAAAACATTGTCATTATACTTACAGGTCCTGCAGACTCCGGGCCGCTCCTGCTTCTGAGTCCGATCATTGCTGTGCCGCCAGTAACCAGCAGTGACTTATAGGACCTTCAATGAGATCATAGTATGTGACCGTCTGGTGTGAATGTTGATTGGCTTACAGACTAGTCACATGACTATGACATCATCGAAGGTCCTGGTAACTGAACTTTCATTGTCACTGTGTGAGTGTAGCATCATGGCGCACAATCTCCCCACAGGAGCGGGTCAGCTGTGTCTGTCTATTTCCATGCAGTTGATGCGCTCCTGTCCGGAGATTGTCAGATCGTGCGGGGTGATGCCCATACGAGACAGAAGTGCAATTGTACTGCCCCGCGCTCGGCTGCAGCCGAGCCGCTCGGATCCGGGCTCATTGGTGGGTGGTTCGAGCGCCTCCGGACCCGGGGTCACTTCGCTCTGAAAGGGGATGCTGGCACTTTTGGTGGGGGATAGGTAGATGCATGGCCGGAGCCGCGCTTGAGTTCGTGACGCCACCCACGGGATGTGGTGAAGGTAGACACCACCGCTGCAGTTACGGGGCACCCGGGGGAGATGTTATGCAGCAAGTTGTTAACCCCTCCGTGGGCAGGGATGGTGGCCCCGGGACCCGTAGGGGATAGCTAGGTGGTGCAGGGCGGTGCGCGGCCGGATGGCACTGTTGTACTCACTGTTATTGACACACACAAGTCTCTGGTAAACCAAGTTGATGGTGGTCGGTGCCCGCAGCCGGCTCCGTCTGGTCACCCACCCATTTTGGTGGTCTTGGCCTTTCTCCTGCACCATGTTGTGTACTTGGGCTGCCTGCGCTTCAGCGACGGAAGTCCGCTCCCCGGCTTTGTGGATGTCGGAAGAGCCATTTTGCCCGCAGACGCTGGCACGTGGGATCTCTCTGCCTGTGCGGTGGCTTTCTATCCCCCTCGTTGTGCTGTTGTCTTCAGTCGGGACTTGGGTGGGAAAGGACCTATAGTCCAGACCACAATCAGTTAATTAACTCAGTCCAGTGGATTCTGGACCTCGTTTCAGGGTCTGAGTACCCCCCTGTGTGCTCCGGTTTCCGAGTCGGTTCCCCGGGTCGGTACCGGCAGGCCATTACCCTGTCCCGGTCCAAAACGGTTCCACCGAGCCATCTTCGTGACTCCTGCAGGCTAAGGCCACCATTTGCCTCCTAGCCAAAGGTGCCCGGGCTCCAACCCCGGCACCTGTCAGACTCCTCTCACTACTGACAACTCCTCACTCACTGACTGACTGACTGTTTCCTGCCTCAGGCCCTCTGAACTCCTCGGTGGGCGTGGCCAACTGCCTGGCTCCACCCCCTGGTGTGTCCATCAAGCACTGAGGGAGGTGACTAGGTTTTAATGGTTGGCTGATGACACTTTTTTGGGGGACAGGTGTAGTGCGGGGGTCTATCTGTGACTACCTGGCTAGTCCAGGGCGTCACACTCCCCCTTGGTTAACTACAGACCGTCCGCGGGCTGTCCGACCACCACCATTTTTGGGGGGTTTTTTAACTGAAAAAGATAAAAACAGTTAACAAGCATACTAACATATTTACAGGTATGATTACTTCTGGTTCATCCCAAGACGGGAGGCACTATTCTTTAACGTTGCAAACATATATAAACATTTTTATTAAACGGGAACACATGCTGGCCCTATCCTGGTATATATGTCCCCATCCTGGTATATATGGCGCCGTCATAATGGCCACATCCTGGTATATATATCCCCATCATGCCCCATCCTGGTATACATATCCCCATAATGGCCCCATCCTGGTATACAGTACATGTCCCCATAATAGCCCCAGCCTGGTTTATGTCTCCGTCCTGGCCACATCCTGGTACATATGATACCCACGGGTCCCGCACAAAAAAACTTTAATAATACTCACCTTTCCCAAATCCCCTGATGTCCTCCTCTGATTATAGCATGCTGCAACTGAGCAGTGTGTAAGTGGTGCAGCGAATGACATTACTGTCATGCACTTGTGGCGCCCTGGACAAGCCAGGGGTCACAGAGCACAACATCCACACACCCCACACTCCCGGTCAGGCACACCGAAGTCAGACACAAAACCCTTGTTGCCTTCCTCCAGGGGCTGATGTCCACACCAGGGGGTGGGACAGGTGGTTGGCCCCGCCCACCGAGGAGTACACAGTCCTGGAGGCGGGAAAAGCAGGCAGATGAGTTGAGGAGTGGAGAGAGTTCAGCTAGGGAAGGGAAAGTGGAAGGAAGGAAAGTGGCAGGTGAGCAGACAAAAGTTGGTCCGGGTGTGTGGCCCGGACGGAGCAGCAAGGTTGGCAGACGGTGGTGACTGTCTGCAGGAGTGGCCTATCAGAGCTTACCGTAACGACCGCGGACGGGCGGTGGCCCGGCAGTACCGGACCGGTACGCAAAGAGAAGCCAGCACCATCTGGCAGGGGCTTACGGACCCCGGCAAGGCTAGGAGTCGCCGTGAATTTGCCTAATTCGTTAGTGAAGGGAACCTCCTGGGTTTCCCAGCAGCCAAGTCCCGACAGAAGGCAACAGTCCAACCAAGAGAGGGAGACACCGACACCACCAAGTCAACTGTTTCCCAGGGCCAGAGCCTGCGGGCAAAAGGGGCTCCTCCAGCCCATATCCAAGCTGGGGAGCGGGTTACCGGTGGGAACCCATTGGAACCATCTACCGTACATAGGTGCAGGGAAAGGCAGTCACCATCAACCTGCCGGGAGAAACAACACCGCAGCCGTCTGTCAGACCCGTCCATCCAGCCGTGTGTTTTACCGTGAACTGTGTCCTCATAATTGGCTGAGTGAGTACCACCGTGCCGTGTGGCACAGCGCTGCCCCCCGCGACCCTGCACCTCACCAGGCCCTGTAACCCGCCTGTCATCCATCCCTACCCCCATCACCGGGCCCCGGGACAATCAACCCCCTACCCACGGAGGGGAGAACTAACAACAAGGCTGCTCCCTGTCACCGCTCCCGGGATCCCCGTCTAGAGCAGCGGTGGTGTCACCAATATCACCACAACCGTGGGTGGCGTCACGGACAATAATCAAATCCCCACAATCAAAATCACCTTTTCACTCACGGGCGAGAAGCGCCGCTCGAGTCCCCGGGATCTGGCCCACTGCTCGAGCCACCACCGAGCAGCGGCAGCAGCAGCAGCCGGACCCGAGCAGTGGGAGAGCGCAGCGTCTCCTCCTCCGCCCGCGACACACTTACACCTCGGTCAGCTGCCGTGTGCCGGTATATTTTCTGCTCTCCATGCCCTGGATTATGAGCGTGAAGAGCAGTGAATATTCATAGCCTTAATTGGCGGCCGGCACATCACAGCGCAGGGACCCGACAAGTCTCTGTGCTACAATGTGTTTTCAGTTGGATGCACACCTTCGGATGAACATCCAGCTGAAACGGGCACTGGGGCTAACAGGCCACCTGTACCCCCGGGCCCGGTCACAATCATGATCGTTACGCCCCTGGTTACTGACTACATGCCTGTATGTAGTCAGATACCGCAGTCATGTTTTACTTTGTCTCGCAAACCCCACAAAAGAGGCAGCAAATGGAAAGGCATAATAAATTGTGCCGCAATATACAAGACATAATTTTCAACCTTCTAAACAGATAACAGTTTAATGGCGGTTTAAGAATCAAAATCATTTTGATATTTTGGCTTTATGGGGTTATCCAGGATTAGAAGAAGAAAAAATCTGCCCAGCAGCTGCAGGTAGAAGGAGTTTTCCACTTTGTTAAAATTTTTGTCAGCATACTTTTATACATGTAAAATCCACTCCCAGGGTCCAGTGCCATCTATCTGATGCTGCAGCCATTCCCTTAATTTAGAGCCACAATGTTTATATTAGCAGAGCTGCTGAGCTCAATAATTGTCTGCAGTGGTAATATGTGCTGTTTTCACCACTGCAGTTAAAACACAGAGATAGGAACATCTGGAAATCTGTGTTCCTGGAGCTACATTTATAAGGCCAGCACCCCTTCAGTTGTCACTACTTGACACACCTTGACCCGTGACATCTACTTCCAATCTGGTGCCTTAAAGGGGACACATCACATCATGAAAAGTCATTACCTATTGTGCTATGACCAGCACATATCTCCTTTGTAATAGGTGAATACAGGAGCTCAGGGTGCAGCAGGTATTCAGGAGCTCCAACAGTACCAATAAATCAGTGGCTCTGTGATGTACATTAGTTAGTTCACGTTCTTACAAGGCATTTTTCTGAAACATTGCTAAAGATCCGAAATGTGTTTCCTGTGTATTCAATATATAAGCAATATAAGTTGTGTAGGAGCACTTCCTGTTTGCTGGGGGCAGTAGTGTGTGATGCCCTGGACCCCAGGGGTCAAAGTCAGGCGGAAAGGCACACCCACCGAGGAGACTACTGTCCTGAGGCAGGAAATACAAACAGTTTAGTTTGGGAGAACTTAGTGTACAGTGACAGTGAGAGGAGTGGAGTTGCTGAGCTGTCAGGGACCCAGGTAGGAGCCAGGGACCCTTGAAACGTCAGGCAAGCAGACGGTGTTGGCCGTCTGCAGGAGTACCAGTACAGCAACCGGCGGAAGCGTAGGGACCAGGCCAGGGTTGGAGCCCGCCGGCCCTGAACCGGTGAGTCAACCGTGTACTGGAGCACCAGAAACCGGGTACTCAGACCCCATCCTAACTTAGAAGCCACTGAGTTTAGGCAAATTGACTGATTGCTGGCTGGACCTCACGGATTCATCCACGCCCAAAAAGAAGGCAAAAGCCCACCGATACCGGGTGAGTGCCACCGCCAAGGGCCAAACACCCGACGGGCCAGCGCCTGCGGGCAACCGAGGGCTCCTCCGGCAGCTCAACGCCGGGGAGCGGGCTACCACTGTCCAGGCAGGGGAGCCGAAAAACCACAACAAGATGTGCAAGGGAAAGGGGCCACCATCAACCTCACAGGGGACAAAGTAGCCGGTTGCGGGACCCGACCATACCCGAACTTTGGTTTACCAGTGACTCTGAGTGTGAATTAATTGTGAGTACACCAGTGCCATCCGGGGACGACACTGCACCCCAACAACAACACCATCGCCATCAGTCGTTCCCCCAACCGGGCCCCGGGACACACCACCCCCTACCCATGGAGGGGCTAACATCTAGGCTGCGGCCGCAACACCGATCCCGTAAATACCCTCCACTCCAGCCGCAGCGGTGGTGTATCCTGTCACCACGACCCGTGGGTGGCGTCACGAACCATAGGACGACAATGTGGCCCGCCCGGCTGCGCGCCTCGTCCCACACCACCATCACCCTACTGTCTCCCCCTTCACAGAGCGACATGGCCCCGGACCGGAGGCGCTTGTGCCACGGACAACCAGAGCCCGGACCTCAAGCGGCTCGGCCCGCGCAGCGGAGAAGCGGCCGGGCCCCTCTCAGGGCGGTACAAGTGCACTGTGGAAAACCTGATGTTCACACCAGCAGCATGGTTTCGCAGGGGTGCACTTATGCTGGCTGGATCCTGCAAATCTGGCCAGCTTCAGAGCTGTTCTTGCAAGTTGAAATAGCATGCAGCGCTTCTTTTTTTGGAAACCAGCCACCACCTACAGAAGTGGTTGGTGATCTTTACCCATTTAAGACGTTGCGACAACCATTCCAAATGCTTTTTTTTCCCCCTGTGCTTTGAAATGTAAGTTTTTTCATGTGTTTTTGAGCCATTTTTTTTAATCTTATTTTCCTACTTTTAAATTCTATATTGAAAATATCCATAAAAACGCATCTAGAACTCATTCATGCTGCCATTTGTCGGTGAACTTTAGAATATTGTTACTATAGATTTGTAAATAACAATTACTCATGGAATTATGAAACATGCAAATCATTGCGCAAAACCCCTCTGAGCCCTTAGTATCTATTAATTATCTGTAGGGGAAACTGTAGACAAAAGTGGAAGCGTACAATAATTTGAGCTGCACAAGGCACTAACAGAAATGTTATACTGACACCAAGTGGCAAAAGGTGTTATAGCAGATTAGGGAGGTTTGACATTGCGTTTTGTATCTCGTTCAGTGGTCATGTTGGGGCTTATGTCTGAAACCATCACAAAACGGGAAATTCAGCACTTGCTGCCAGGTGGAGGATGTTTGTGGAGAGGGGATCAAACTGATCTTTTCACCTGGGAATCATCTAACAAATGGAGATAATCAAGCGCAGGGGTGTAATGTGAAGCTCCTGTGCCCCAATGGAAAACCTCCAATGTTGGCCGAATTATTGCAAGTCTTTAATAGCACTGGTCTTTTCATAAAGGCCAAAATGACTTCTGGGGCCCCCCAGGCTCCAGGACGCAAAACCTTCACCTATTGTAGTTATGTCCCTGATGAGGAGCCAAAGACCTCTATGGGGTTTATTCCCAGAACAATTACCTACATATATCATATGGGAAAACTTTACATGACACCGGACGACCCCATCAAGGTCCATAGTGCTGGAGAATAAGACCCCGGGGCTAAACCCACATTCAACCAATGGACGTTCAATGAAATATAGACAAGAACAAAGATGTAGAGGGGTAAAAATAAGCTTTATTTATAGATAAAGGTAATTACTTATTGTATTATTATGTATAAGTGTCATTTATACATCTATCAGATTAATAATTCTATTTATGGGCTGGATTGATCCAAAGGAAGGCGAAAACCCCCTGTGAGGAATTGGCCAATTATCCTCATATCAGGGGGGAAAATTCCTTCCCGACCCCAAATAAAGCATGGCGGTCAGAATAAATCCCAGGATCAAGGCCTGATAACACGTGTAATAAAATTAATTTCTATTAAATGTATTAAACTATTTTTATATTTTATTATTTTTGTACTGAGCTAATGAAAATTTGTGTGTGTGTGTGTGTGTGTGTGTGTGTGTGTCTCAAGCTATAAATTATCTGAAAACCAAAATTTTTTTTAATGATTTTTGTAATGTATTTATAATAAGCCTTTAATAATTTATTTTTATTATTTTATATATTTATTTTCTATTTTTTGTACTAATTTATGTTTATTTTTTGTCAACTAAAATTTAAACCAAAAATATTGTATTATTACTTTAAATAAATTACATTATTTTTTTTTGCTATAAATATGAAAATCTACTTATTTATTCTATTTTCCTAAACCTACTTATTGGCCACATTGATCCAGAGGAAGACGAAAACCCCCTTTGAGGAATGGGCCAATTATCCTCATATCAGGGGGGAAAATTCCTTCCTGACCCCAAATATGGCGATCGGGATGAATCCCAGGATCAAAGGCTCCTAACCTGATTTGTCGTGTGAGATTTTTTTTTTAAATATATTTATTGTTACATATATGACCTAAAACATTTTGGTTCTGTAAAATCAGCAATTTTAAAAAATATGTTTTAAAATTTTTATAATTTTTTTGGACACTACTTATGTGTAAATTTACTGATTGATCTATTATACTAAACCTATTTCAGGCCGTGTAGATCCAGAGGAAGGCGAAAACCCCCTATGAGGAATGGGCCAATTGTCCTCATATCAGGGGGAAAAATTCCTTCCCGACCCCAAATATGGCGATCAGATTAAATCCCCGGATCAAAGCCGTAATCTCCATCTACAATCTATGTGTCTATGTGTGGTGTCTATACCTATCATGTAGTGTGGGTGTCTATACCTATCATGTAGTGTGGGGGTCTATACTTATCTTGTAGGGTGGATGTGTTGAGTGATGAGTGAAATACTTACCCGACCTGTGCGGAGCGAAGTTCAGTTATAATGTCCGATATTAGACTATTATAGCTGAACTCACCAGATGGACATCAAGCACAGGCCGCTCCTGGGGGGGCAGAGTATCTTCAGGCTGGATAATGTCCGGTGCCAGCCCAGGATTGGAGGATGCAAAGTGAAGACCATGGTGCAGGGCCACGATGGCAGTGGTCGAGCATGAAGATGTTATGGAGAGAGATGGTGTTCTATGGCAGCCGAGATGACACACAGCAGCAGAGACATGAGGTACAGGTCAGGAGGCAAGAAGTTCTGGGCAGTTGGCATGGGCTCATCCTGCAAGACATAAAAAGATTAATCAACAACTTCAATCTCCAGATCTTCTGTTATCTTAGAGCAGTGTTTCTCAACTCCAGTCCTCAAGACCCACCAACAGATCATGTTTTCAGGTTTTCCTTAGTCAGGTTTTCAGGATTTCCTCAATGTTGCACAGGTGATGCAATTATTCCCTGTCTAAAATTGAGGAAAACCTGAAAAATGATCTGTTGGTGGGGCTTGAGGACTGAAGTTGAGAAACACTATCTTAGAGGAATGATCTTTATAATGAATCATTCCCCTATATAACATCAGATATGATGTATGGATATGGTGATCTGTGTCCTGCGTGCCCAGCGGTCACTCACCAGATGGTCTTGGATTCTCGCACAGCCCTGATCTCCTCATCCACCTAAGAATAACAGAGTCATAGTACAGTTTAGTCATTGGCAAAGACAGTAGAAGACAATGACAATCGAAAATACCACAAAACGAGAAGAACACCTGATGGGTGTTATTGCCAGATGACTCAGTTCTTACCGGGCCCAGCTTGGTGATATGTAATTAAAGCCGGCCACGGGGTCTAGGGTACTCTTTTCCTCCGGCCACTGCATAAGATGGTTCTCCAGAATTGGCCTGAATGGTGTAAATGGCGGCCGTGCTCTCCTTTTCTCCAGAACCTCCCAGCCGATGGTGTTAAAGAATGGATGCGCTCTGATGTTCCCGCACACACCCAATCGCTCCTGAGGGTCTTTGCACAGCAGTTTCTGGATAAGATGTTTCAGGTCAGCATCGAGCCAAGATGGAATTTTAGGCTCTTCTTCGATGACATTTCTGGAAGCCTTTTTGCTGTTGGAGCCGGTGTAAAATGGGGAGCGTCCTGTTGCCATCATGGACACCACAATCCCCAGGCTCCACCAGTCCACTGCTGTGCCATATGCTGTTTTGCGAAGCACCTCAGGAGCCATGTAGTGGACACTGCCCATCACTCCAGAGATGGTACTGGAGGCGGTGACACCATCTCGGGCGAGTCCCAGGTCAATAATACGGATGTGGCCATCTGCATCCAACATGATGTTTTCCGGCTTTATATCTCTGCAATTAAAGAGGAAAACAGAATGAGAACTCTTCCCATTGATACTAGAGATGTGAAATGGGTCATAGAAGGACGGGGGCGGAAAAGCCGAGAATATAGAGGGGACAGACAGAAGGAGGAGAGTTCTGCTTACCGGTGGACAATGTTGTGTCCATGGAGGAACTGGAGACCACATACCATCTCTGCTGTGTAGAATCTGATGGAGAGAACAGAGTGTAGTATCAATGTCATTGTCGTCACTTCTGTCCTGCCTGGACCACGTGCCCTTCCACCCCTGTCTCAGCTACATCCCAACCTCAGCTTTTATTTTTTTTGGCATACCGTCTCGTTTCTTACCTTTATGGTGTAAGTGTTCAAGTAGCCGCACATGTCAATCAAAGCCTTCAGGCTGCCACCGGACAGATACTCCATGATGAAATACACATGCTTCTGAGACTGTTGTGCGGCATACAGGTGACATACGAATGGACAGTCTCTGGCTGCTAGGAGTATCCGCCGCTCTCTCATGATGGTCTTTGTGTTGTCCTCATCTTTGCTGATGATCTTTACAGCCATGAGGATGTTTCGGCCGTGGACTGATGCCAGGACCACCTGAGGAAATTAATAGAGAATGCTTAGAAAATATACATGGTAGGCAGAAATCATCTGGTCTGGTTTATCTACTGCACAAGAAACCGGTGGAAAAAGTGGTTTGTGAGACTTTTAGTAACAAGGACCTTATAGTAGAGCAAAGCTAAGCTATTGGCATAATGAACTGTCTGATTCTTGGATCCTCTATGAAGATATCTTAATGGGATATTTGACTATTATCATATGGGGACAAATAGGACAAACACTGGAGGCCTCTCTGAGCTGATTGGGGTCTCTATTGTTCTTATATCAATGTGCAACTGAAACATAGAGGTCAAATTATATATTGTATCCTGATAATAGCATAAATAAACCAGTACAAGGTAATAAACCATGTCCCCCCATTCCCTACAGATGTGATCTCAGAAATCAGCTCTTCAGTGAATCAGAATACCCATTTATGGCAGCACTACACCTAACTATGGTAATAAGATGCGCCAATATGTGACAAAAACGGTAGTCAGGGGGCAGGAGAGTGTCTGGATGCTTTTTTTCGTAAACTCATAGAAGTACACTTTAAGGGCCTTAATGACTGCAGGTAGGGATGGGCAAACCCGAACTGTAAAGTTCGGGGTCCGTACCAAACACATGGTTTTCGTGCACACGACCCCAATCACGAGCTTTCCTGGGAAGCTCGTGTTACAGTTCGTGTTACAGTTTGGGTCAGGGGCTAAAAAAACATATTATTAAAAAACATTATGATCATACTTAAAGGTCCCACGATGCGTCCTGCAGACTCTGTTTCCCAGCCGCTTCCGCATCCGTCTGATCATTGCTGTGTCGCCCGATAACCAGCATGGAGTTACAGGACCTTCCGTGACGTCATATCCATGTGACCAATTACGTGTGAATGTTGTATTACCTCATTGGCTAGAGACTGGTCACGTGAGTATGACGTAATCAAAGGTACTTGTGTGCCGTGATGCGAGTATCATAACATCACGGCGCACAATCTCCCGACAGAAGCGAGTCAGCTGCGTTTATTTCCATGCAGCTGAGTCACTCCTGTTCTGAGAGTGGGGTGATGCAATGCGACACATAAGTGCAACCATCCCTTCACCGTCAGCCTCTGCTTCATCGCTCTGTGCAGAGTGTTGTAGCAGAGCTGACATGGGTCTCTTTGCGTCTGACTATATATAGACTAAGGCGGGCTTTGCACACTGCGACATCGCAGGTGCGATGTCGGTGGGGTCAAATTGAAAGTGACGCACATCCGGCATCGCATGCGACATCGCAGTGTGTAAAGCCTGGATGATACGATTAACGAGCGCAAAAGCGTCGTAATCGTATCATCGGTACAGCGTCGGCGTAATTCATAATTACGCCGACGCAATGGTCCGATGTTGTTCCTCGCTCCTGCGGCAGCACACATCGCTGTGTGTGAAGCCGCAGGAGCGAGGAACATCTCCTACCGGCCTCACTGCGGCTTCCGTAGGATATACGGAAGGAAGGAGGTGGGCAGGATGTTTACATCCTGCTCATCTCCGCCCCTCCGCTCCGATTGGCCGCCTGCCGTGTGACGTCGCAGTGACGCCGCACGACCCGCCCCCTTAACAAGGAGGCGGGTCGCCGGCCACAGGGACGTCGCACGGCAGGTGAGTGTGTGTGTGAAGCTGGCGTAGCGATAACTTTCGCTACGCCAGCTATCACCACATATCGCTGCTGCGACGGGGGCGGGGACTATCGCACTCGGCATCGCAGTATCGGCCTGCGATGTCGTAGTGTGCAAAGCCCGCCTAAGTCTGTGCAGAGTGATGTAGCAGAGTTGACATTGCTCTTTGCTTCTCACTATGTATAGACTGTTTCTGTGCACGGTGATGACATTGCTGTCCCTGTGGATTACGTTGGACTAAGAATCTTTTAATAATAAAGATGGAGTCTCTAAATGTTTTTTTTTGTTTGATTTCTAATTAAAAAGTTTACTCTGTGTTGTGTTTTTTTTTTACCATTTCCTAGAAATTCATGGTGACCATGTCTAATTTGGCGTGACATCATGAATTTCGGGCTTAGTACCATCTGAGAATACAAAGCTGGTATTAACCCCTTTATTACCCAGCAAGCCACCCGGCCCCATAGCCGATGGACAAGCCGGGTAAAGCGCCTTAAAATGGCGCTAAGAAACATTGCACCATTTACAGGGGCGGCTGTGGGCTGCCAGGAATCCCAGCCCCCAGCTGCCTGACTTTACCTGACTGGCGATCAAAATACGACGGGAGCCACGCATTTTTTTTTAATTATTTAAAAAAAAAAAAAAAATTAATGGGCTTCCCTGTATTTTTATCGCCAGCCAAGGTAAATCAAGCAGTGGGGGGTGTGGGTGACAGTCCGTAGACGTCCGCTTATCTGCGCTGAGAATCAAAAATACTGCGGAGCGCTACGTCATTTTTTTAAATGATTTATTTTTACAGTACTGTGATGTCAGGCAATCACAGACCCGACACAGAGAATGGGCGTCTGTGATTGTCTGTTTCAGGAGGGGACAGCCATGTAGTCTTGCTCAGCTGGTCACACCCACTTACCTGGAGGCACATCATACAGTCATAACATCTGAAAATTTTGCAGTGGTCCCTTAATTTTTGCCAGAGCTGTATATATATATATATATATATATATATATTTTATATATATATATATATATATATATATACAGGGGAACCTCGCTTAACGAGTAACCCAGTTAGCGAGTATTTCGCCTAACGAGCAAAGCTTTCTGTAAATTTGTAACTCGGTTTACGAGAAAGCCTTGCTGTGCGAGCAATATACTCACCGCACACACTTCCGATTCTGTACATCCACCGCGCTCTAACCCGCTCTTGCAGTCCACACAAACACACACAAGCACGCACAGACACACACAAACAAACACGCACGCACACACATGTTATGCTCACCTTACCTTCCGTTCCCTCGCCGGCTTCCTGGAACTTGCATGTATCGGGTAACCAAGGCGACCGATGCCGGACCTTCAGCTCCCAGCGCGCTGACGTCAAAGGCAGGAACCGCTTGCCTCTGATTGGCCAGCGCGCTGCCTTTGAATAGCGGCTGACAGGAGAAGGTCCTCCCTCCACAGGATGTGTATCCGGTAACCATCGTGACGAGGGAGGAACTTCCCCTCTCAGGCGCTACTCAAAAGCAGCGCACTGGCTAATCAGAGGCAAGCGGCTCCTACCTTTGACGTCAGCGCGCTGAGTGCGGAAGGTCCGGAATCGGTCGCCTTGGTTACCCGATACACGTCTTGTACGGGCGCACTGCAATTTCCAGGAGACCGGCAAGGGAATGGAAGGTAAGGTGAGCATAATCTGTGTTTGTGCGTGTTTGTTTGTGCGTGTTTGTATATGTTTGTACGTGTTTGTACGTGTGTGGAACGGTACAATAGGGCACCAGGATGGGACATTTAACAAGTTGTGGAACGAATTGTCTGCATTGCAATGATTTTCTATGGGAAATCTTGCTTTGCTGAACGAGTATATATACAGTGCCTACAAGTAGTATTCAACCCCCTGCAGATTTAGCAGGTTTACACATTCGGAATTAACTTGGCATTGTGACATTTGGACTGTAGATCAGCCTGGAAGTGTGAAATGCACTGCAGCAAAAAAGAATGTTATTTCTTTTTTTATTTTTTTTTTTTTAAAATTGTGAAAAGTTAATTCAGAGGGTCATTTATTATTCAACCCCTCAATCCACCAGAATTCTGTTTGGTTCCCCTAAAGTATTAAGAAGTATTTCAGGCACAAAGAACAATGAGCTTCACATGTTTGGATTAATTATCTCTTTTTCCAGCCTTTTCTGACTAATTAAGACCCTCCCCAAACTTGTGAACAGCACTCATACTTTGTGAACATGGGAAAGACAAAGGAGTATTCCAAGGCCATCAGAGACAAGATCGTGGAGGGTCACAAGGCTGGTAAGGGGTACAAAACCCTTTCCAAGGAGTTGGGCCTACCTGTCTCCACTGTTGGGAGCATCATCCGGAAGTGGAAGGCTTATGGAACTACTGTTAGCCTTCCACGGCCTGGACAGCCTTTGAAAGTTTCCACCCGTGCCGAGGCCAGGCTTGTCCGAAGAGTCAAGGCTAACCCAAGGACAACAAGGAAGGAGCTCCGGGAAGATCTCATGGTAGTGGGGACATTGGTTTCAGTCAATACCATAAGTAACGTACTCCACCGCAATGGTCTCCATTCCAGACGAGCCCGTAAGGTACCTTTACTTTCAAAGCATCATGTCAAAGCTCGTCTACAGTTTGCTCATGATCACTTGGAGGACTCTGAGACAGACTGGTTCAAGGTTCTCTGGTCTGATGAGACCAAGATCGAGATCTTTGGTGCCAACCACACACGTGACGTTTGGAGACTGGATGGCACTGCATAAGACCCCAAGAATACCATCCCTACAGTCAAGCATGGTGGTGGCAGCATCATGCTGTGGGGCTGTTTCTCAGCCAAGGGGCCTGGCCATCTGGTCCGCATCCAGAGATTTTCTTCCCCAAGAACCTCCGCTCCTCCATCAAGGATCTTAAGATGAGTCGTCATTTCATCTTCCAACAAGACAACGACCCGAAGCACACAGCCAAGAAAACCAAGGCCTGGTTCAAGAGTGAAAAAATCAAGGTGTTGCAGTGGCCTAGTCAGTCTCCTGACTTTAACCCAATTGAAAACTTGTGGAAGGAGCTCAAGATTAAAGTCCACATGAGACACCCAAAGAACCTAGATAACTTGGAGAAGATCTGCATGGAGGAGTGGGCCAAGATAACTCCAGAGACCTGTGCCGGCCTGATCAGGTCTTATAAAAGACGATTATTAGCTGTAATTGCAAACAAGGGTTATTCCACAAAATATTAAACCTAGGGGTTGAATAATAATTGACCCACACTTTTATGTTGAAAATTTATTAAAATTTAACTGAGCAACATAACTTGTTGGTTTGTAAGATTTATGCATCTGTTAATAAATCCTGCTCTTGCTTGAAGTTTGCAGGCTCTAACTTATTTGCATCTTATCAAACCTGCTAAATCTGCAGGGGGTTGAATACTACTTGTAGGCACTGTATATATACTGCTCAAAAAAGTAAAGGGAACGATTAGAACTGGGATGTGGTATTTTAGTGTTTTCTTTATTTTTTTGAGCAGTATATATATATATATATATATATATATATATATAATGTACACAATGTTTAGCTGTATAAAAATATATAATTTTAAAAAATAACGTAGCACTCCTCGGTATTTTAGATTCTCAGCGCACATAAAGCAGACGGCTAGGGGCCATTCCCATGTGCCTGATTTACCTTGGCTGGCAATCAAAATACAGGGAAGACCATTTTTTTTTTAGTTATTTAAAAAAACAATAAAAAAAATGTGTGGGCTCCCGCTGCATTTTCTATTGCTAGCTAAGGGTACCCCAAGCAGCTACTGGCTGCTAACCTCCACTGCTTGGTGTTACCTTCACTGGCAATGGAAAATCCAGGGAAATCCTTTTTTTTGCCAAAAAACAAAAAAAAAAATGATGTGGGTTTCGCCATATTTTTGTATGCTAGCCAGGTACAGCAGGCAAGTACGGGCTGCCCCCAGCTGCCTATTTATACCCGGCTGGGAACCAAAAATATAAGGAAGCCGTTTTTTTAATTATTTCATGAATTTCATTAAATAATTAAAAAAAAAAAGATATGGGCTTCGCCCAATTTTTGTCTCCAGCCAGGTACAACTAGGCAGCTGGAGATTGGAATCCGTAGTGCAGGTTGGCCCAAGCTTTCTGGGCCCCCGCGCTGCAAATTGCAGTCCGCAGCTGCCCCAGAAAATGGCGCTTTCATAGAAGCGCCATCTTCTGGCGCTGTATCCAACTTTTCCAGTGGCCCTGGTGCCGGTTGGCACGCTGGGTGATAAGTTAATACCAGCTTTGTTTTACCAGCTGGTATAAAGCCCGAGTTTCTTAATCTCAGGCCACGTTTGACTTGGCCATTAAGAATCTCCAATAAAGGGTTAAAAAAAAGACGCCACACAGAGAAAAAATACTTTATTAGAAATAAACACACAGACACACTTAGGGACTCCATGTTTATTACTCCCTCTCATTCCTCCACGATCCTGGTCTTCTGTCTTCTGTCACCGATATAGCTCTGCTATATCACAAATCACGGGAGGAGGAAGAATGCTTCTGGTCCCCGTGCTGTCTAATCACTCAATGAGTGAGCAAAGGCTGCGGGTTGGTAAGCGGTGACGTCACTGCTGCCACCCTTGCCATAGTAACCTAACGAGCGGGTTACTATAGCAACGGTGATCTCCGATCACCTGATTTCTGGCGCTGCTATTCACCGCATGTGGGCTGACTCTGTAAAGAGCGCCAACATGCAGGGAGGGTGAGCAGAGCATGTGCCCATGCATCTCGCCGGTACATGGCACTCGCCGAGTATACTGAGTACTGAGATAATTGGGCGAGCACCGTGTGTCGGTGAGATGCACTGACAGGACCTAGCATGACGTCATTGCCATGTGACCAGTCTGTAACCAACGAGGTAATATAACATTCCCACGTTACTGGTCACATGGGTATGACGTCACAGAAGGTCCTATCATCAGTGCTGGTTACCGTAAGGGCACAGTGATGATTGGAAGCAGAAGCGGCCGGGAGACAGAGTCTGCAGGATGTGTTGCGGGACCTGTAAGTATAATGACAATGTTTAATATTAACTATATTCTTTATTATATTTATTATACAGCCCTCTCCCCATCCCATAACTGTAAAGTCCAAGTTCGGGGTTCGGACGCAAGTTCATGTTATCTCAGAACCTGAACTCGAACTTTACAAAACGTTCGGGCAAGGCTCCCGAACACAAACATCGGGGGATTTGCCCATCACTACCCAAGGGCCTTGGGATAGCAGCGTTCAACAGACTGGTCCTGGGGACTGGAGACAGGTGGAAATAGTGCCAGGTCCAGGGGCCACAACACCGCACTGGGTTTACAGGAATGAGACTGGAATAGGGTGAGAGGCGACCGGTGGGGATGGTGAGACAGAGGAGACATGGTAGCTGAGGTCGAACTAACTGTTCCCACAGTGCCAGTGCAGTCGGGGTGCAGAGCCCTCAGTTGGGGAAACCTTCATGGACACTAAAAAATCTGCAGGGGATGGGGATTTCATGTCCCATCATCCACCACCCACTTTCCCGGAGTACACTGACATATAGGATTCGTGGTCAGGTTTACAGCCAGGCTCCATGGCGAGGACCCGAGTCACCCGAGGCATACTGCTGTAGATGGGGGGGGTTTAGGGAGCCTATTGCTGTAGGGGGGTTTACAGAGTGAGGGATAGTGCAAGGGAAAAACATCGATGGGGAAAAGTGTAAGGAAATCTTAATAGCTCTAAGGCCTCGGGGATAATAACAGTCTATTTGAACATATAATATAATCCCCAATTTATATAATTAATTTTATTTTTTATTCAAGTATAAAAACTTTACACCACACCATTTTGTGCATAATAACAATACAATGATCAATTGTCTTGGGCCAAATTAATGGCTACCCCTGATCTTGAATATCAAGAACAGGGTTTACAATAGATAGATGACAAATTGATACAATTTACAATAAAAACCAGTGCTGGTTCACATAGAGGACACAAAATACATCAGCCAGACTTAACTTATAAACTCCCAATGTGACTCTGCTGGCACGTTAGTGCTGATTATAGATTCACAGTCAGATATAGTCATCCAAGAGCATCCACATTAAGGTCACAAGGCGTTGGATAGTTAGTCCTTTAATCAATGTAGTGAACCAACCGCCGACCATTTCATATTAGTTAAAGACGTCTCCACCTCGACGCGTTTCCCCACATAAGCATGCGGTTCATCAGGAGGCTGGGAAAGTAAGTATAGTCTATCAGCATTCAATCGGACATAGATAGACAAACAAGCATAGAGATACAACATGTGCACAAAATTCCACCAAATCGATAGACAGAAAAGATTAGATAACTCACTTGTCAGATCAAAAGATATGGGGCATGCAGGTCCATGGCGCCAGACAAACAGATCAGCAGCATTACAGTACAATCCTGTCTTGATGGTATGCTCCCGTGCTCCAGGCGTCATGGAGCTGCATGTTCCCCGCTGCTTTAAATAGCCCCCACTAAGGCTAATCAGCTGTGGGGAAACCTAAGTCCTCCCACAATCAGCGTCACCGCAGTTTCAACTGCGCATGCGCAGCCGGCGCCACCAGTGCGCATGCCCCAGATACACAATGCGAAGGGAAAGCCATTCACGTTAGTAAGTATCGCCTACCACATCGTGAGCTAATGTCGCGGGCGGAGGAGGGGATGCCGCGCTCTCCCACTGCTCGGGTCCGGCTGCCGCGGATGGGCCGGATCCCGGGGACTCGAGCGGCGCTCCTCGCCCGTGAGTGAAAGGGGATTGGGTTTTGGGATAGTTTATTGTCCGTGACGCCACCCACGGTTGTGGTGATTAAGTGGACACCACCGCTGCTCTTTCTGGGGAGCCCGGGAGTGATGGTACGGAGCAGCCAGTTGTTGATTTGCCCCTCCGTGCGTAGGGGTCTTGGTGCTCCCGGGGCCCAGTGATGGGGTTGGTATGGTGGACAGGCGGATATGGGGCCTGTGGAGGTGCAGGGGCGCAGGGGCAGCGCTGTGCCGCACGGCACGGAGGTACTCACTCAGCCAGTAAACACGACACAGTTCTCGGTAAACAAACGGCTGGTTGGACGGGTCCCTCGGACGGCTTGCGGTGCTGCGGTTCCCTGCAGTTAGCGGTGACGGTCTCTTCCCTGCACCTATGTAAAGTCTTTTGGTAGCGATGGGTCCCCACCGGTTACCCACTCCTCGGCTTCAATGTGGGCCGAAGGAGCCCTACTTTGCCCGCAGGCGCTGGCCCTGGTAAACTGGTGCCCTGGCGGTGGCGGTGTCTCCCCTTCACGGTCGGGCTGTTGCCTTCAATCGGGACTTGGTTGTTAGGAGACAGAGGTCCCCTTCACTGACAGATTTAGCAAATTATGGCGACTCCTAGCCTTGCCGGGATCCGAAAGGCCCCTGCCCTGGTGCTGACTGTTCTTCGTATACTGCTCCAGTACCGCCGGGTCACCACCCGTCCGCGGTCCTTCCAGCAACCTCCAAACAGTCCCCCTGCAGACTATCACCGCCGTCTGCTGACCTTGCTGTCACAGTCCGGGGCACACACCCGGACCAACTTCAGGCTTTCTTAACGGTTTCTTTACTGTCGCCACTCTTACTGTCCTCCTTTACCACTTCACTGTTTACTCCTCACACTTCAAACTCTCTCTCTGATCTGCCTGGTTCTCCCGCCTCCAGGGCTGTGAACTCCTCGGTGGACGGAGCCAACCGCCTGGCCCACCCCCTGGTGTGGACATCAGCCCCTGGAGGAAGGCAACAAGGATTTTGGGTTAGCTTGGTGTACCTGCAGGGAATGTGGGGTGCATGTGATGTTGTGACCTGTGACCCCTGGCTTGCCCAGGGCGTCACACTAATACAGTCACATGATCAAGAGTGGGCGTGCTGAAACAGACTGAGACGCAGCCTCACTGAGATAAACAGGGAACTTAGAAATTCCACAGCTAGGAGATGACGTAAAGATATTTTAGAGGGCAGCATACTGATAGCCATATATATAAAATAGTTAATGCTAGGGGTCCCGCACCCATAGGAATGCCCATACCCGACTATAGCAGCGATCATAAAAATATTCATACATATATTATCCATATACAGTAGGCGGTCATAGATTCATGCTCATTATATATGTGTTATTCATATGCATTTAGCAGGCCAGATAAGGGCAAAATTAATATAATCCAAATCCATTTCAGACATCATGATAATTTAATAGTTTCAAAGTCCCCCTACCAATTCATTATCTCAGAAAATATATATTCCATTATAATTTCTCCAACAAGTGAATATAAAGATAATGCTCAAAATATCTCCCAGCAATATGGGTGATCCCCAAAAAAGGGGATTACTTCTCCCTAAACATGACATACTTTCTTCTAAAGCGTATGGGCCTATCAGCAATTAGGTGGGGAGGTACGTGGTTAGATGGACAATTGAGAGAGAGGGGAGCTAGCACGATCTGAAAATGGCATGCATCATATAAAAAGTGCAAATTCACAGATTTATTCCAACTGTACTGTAGTATAAATGAGATTTTTAGCAAATAATTGATCAATTCTTTGAGCCACCCCTGCCAACATCACGGCAAATCTCAATAGGGGGGTCCTACTCTATATTCTGTATTTCATGTGCCATGCGGCCTCCTAGATAAAGTTAAAAGCAGAACCATAATGGAGCACACATACCTGTAACCTGTATATATAACCGCTTCTATGTTGCAAAAGAGGCAATTGTGGATAGAGGCCAGCCCAGGTCCCAGCATGTGGAGCAAGCTCTACACATACCAGGACTATATCAGAACTGACCCTCCCAGTGCCAGACAGCAACCATTGATAAAGGCGGACCAGATCCAAGTATGGTGCTTAATTAGCAATGCCTGTGGAAAGGGTGAGGCAACTGAATGTGTACAGCTACCAACAGGAGGAATATATTGCAAACCAAGATCAGGCGTGCATAGCATGGTGGTGACCAGCCACCAGACATTTGTAGCATAACTACAACCAAACAGAGAGAGAGGGGAGCTAGCACGATCTGAAAATGGCATGCATCATATAAAAAGTGCAAATTCACAGATTTATTCCAACTGTACTGTAGTATAAATGAGATTTTTGGCAAATAATTGATCAATTCTTTGACCCACCCCTGCCAACGTCACGGCAAATCTCAATAGGGGGGTCCTACTCTATATTCTGTATTTCTGCTTTTAACTTTATCTAGGAGGCCGCATGGCACATGAAATACAGAATATAGAGTAGGACCCCCCTATTGAGATTTGCCGTGACGTTGGCAGGGGTGGCTCAAAAAATTGATCAATTATTTGCTAAAAATCTCATTTTTTTTTATTATAGTATAGTTGGAATAAATCTGTGAATTTTCACTTTTATATTATGCATGCCAATTTCAGATCGTGCTGGCTCCTTTTTCTCTGTTATGACTGTAGTTATGCTACAATTTCTGGTGACTGACCATCACCATACCATGCACGCCTGATTTTTGTTTTGCAATGTATTCCTCCTGTTGGTAGCTGTTCAGACTCAGTTACCTCACCCCTTTCCACAGGCAATGCTAATTAAGCACCATTCTTGGATCTGGTCCGCCTTTATCAATGGTTGCAGTCTGGCACTGGGAGGGTCAGTTCTGATATAGTCCTGGTATGTGTAGAGCTTGCTCCACATGCTGGGACCTGGGCTGGTCTCTATCCACAATTGCCTTTTTTGCAACATGGAAGCGGCTATATACAGGTTACAGGTATGTGTGCTCCATTATGGTTCTGCTTTTAACTTTATCTAGGAGGCCGCATGGCACATGAAATACAGAATATAGAGTAGGACCCCCCTATTGAGATTTGCGGTGATGTTGGCAGGGGTGGCTCAAAAAATTGATCAATTATTTGCTAAAAATCTCATTTTTTTTTTTTATTATAGTACAGTTGGAATAAATCTGTGAATTTTCACTTTTATATGATGCATGCCAATTTCAGATCGTGCTGGCTCCTTTTTCTTAGATAGACAATTGGTAGGTATGTACCGATGTGGTAATTGTAGCTTCTGTGACTCGATGGAACAATGCAAGATGGTCAGAAGTTCAGCAAATGGGAAAGGGTTCTACTTGCGGGATTTTTGTAATTGTAAGACAATGGGGGTTGTATAGAGGGCCACCTGCACATGTCCTCTTGACTACGTTGGTAAAACCCTACGGGAGCTTCGGAGACGTGTGGGTGAGCACCTGTCAGATATTCGAAACGAACGTGATACCCCTATCGCTCGACACATGAATAGTGTACACCAAGGTGACACTAAATTCATTCGTTTTTCAGTATTGGAGCTTGTCAGACGTAGTCCGAGGGGAGGTGATTTTGACAGGGTGTTGTTACAAAAGGAATCGGCTTGGATATTTAGAATGGGATCACTGACTCCGAGGGGGCTCAATGAGCAGCTCTCCTTTAACTGTTTCCTCCCCACCTAATTGCTGATAGGCCCATATGCTTTAGAAGAAAGTATGTCATGTTTAGGGAGAAGTAATCCCCTTTTTTGGGGATCACCCATATTGCTGGGAGATATTTTGAGCATTATCTTTATATTCACTTGTTGGAGAAATTATAATGGCATATATATTTTCTGAGATAATGAATTGGTAGGGGGACTTTGAAACTATTAAATTATCATGATGTCTGAAATGGATTTGGATTATATTAATTTTGCCCTTATCTGGCCTGCTAAATGCATATGAATGACACATAAATGACACATATATAATGAGCATGAATCTATGACCGCCTACTGTATATGGATAATATATATATGAATATTTTTATGATCACTGCCATAGTCGGGTATGGGCATTCCTATGGCTGCGGGACCCCTAGCATTAACTATTTTATATATATGGCTATCAGTATGCTGCCCTCTAAAATATCTTTACGTCATCTCCTAGCTGTGGAATTTCTAAGTTCCCTGTTTATCTCAGTGAGGCTGCGTCTCAGTCCGTTTCAGCACGCCCACTCTTGATCATGTGACTGTATTAGCTCACGATGTGGGAGGCGATACTTACTAACGTGAATGGCTTTCCCTTCGCATTGTGTATCTGGGCCATGCGCACTGGTGGCGCCGGCTGCGCATGCGCAGTTGAAACTGCGGTGACGCTGATTGTGGGAGGACTTAGGTTTCCCCACAGCTGATTAGCCTTAATGGGGGCTATTTAAAGCAGCGGGGAACATGCAGTTCCATGACGCCTGGAGGACGGGAGCATACCATCAAGACAGGATTGTACTGTAATGCTGCTGATCTGTTTGTGTGGCGCCATGGACCTGCATGCCCCATATCTTTTGATCTGACAAGTGAGTTATCTAATCTTTTCTGTCTATCGATTTGGTGGAATTTTGTGCACATGTTGTATCTCTATGCTTGTTTGTCTATCTATGTCCGATTGAATGCTGATAGACTATACTTACTTTCCCAGCCTCCTGATGAACCGCATGCTTATGTGGGGAAACGCGTCGAGGTGGAGACGTCTTTAACTAATATGAAATGGTCGGCGGTTGGTTCACTACATTGATTAAAGGACTAACTATCCAACGCCTTGTGACCTTAATGTGGATGCTCCTGGATGACTATATCTGACTGTGAATCTATAATCAGCACTAACGTGCCAGCAGAGTCACATTGGGAGTTTATAAGTTAAGTCTGGCTGATGTATTTTGTGTCCTCTATGTGAACCAGCACTGGTTTTTATTGTAAATTGTATCAATTTGTCATCTATCTATTGTAAACCCTGTTCTTGATATTCAAGATCAGGGGTAGCCATTAATTTGGCCCAAGACAATTGATCATTGTATTGTTATTATGCACAAAATGGTGTGGTGTAAAGTTTTTATACTTGAATAAAAAATAAAATTAATTATATAAATTGGGGATTATATTATATGTTCAAAAGGAAAAGTGTAAGGACTCAATATGTTGGGGGTCTCAGTATGGAGAGGGGTAGATGTAGAAACTTGACACTCAAGATCAATGTGAACAGTGGTTTTTATTGTGAAGAACATGTAGGACCAGCACAAGCACAGATGTTTCAGTCAAACGACCTTCATCAGTGTGCGTGCAGAGAGTCCACAGATCCACAGAAAGTATAGTAGTTCACAGAGGGTGAACTGTTTTCTACAGCCTCCCAAAAGTGCACAAGGGACTTAACCCATTAAAGGGTCACCCTATTGTCTCAGGAATAAATTCACTGACACAAAATTGTAGTGTGTACCTAGATAAAGTTTTGAGAAGTTATGTCTTGGCTTTGCCTTTATACCTGAGGGACACTATGGACCACTTGTGTAAATTGGATGGGATTACCCTTGAGGATGGAGTGCATTTGTCTTTAATAGATGTCAAGGCCCTTTACAGCAGTATCCCACATACATCAGGTCTTGAGGCTGTTAGTTATTATCTGGGTGGTAGAGATATTCATTGTCATAGACACAATAAATTCATAATTGAATTATTAGAGTTCATATTGACACACAACTATTTCTCTTTTGATGGTAAATTCTATCACCAGCTCAGGGGCACAGCAATGGGGAGTGCGGTGTCCCCAACTTATGCTAATTTGCTCCTGGGTTGGTGGGCGGGTACAGTGATCTTCAGAAATGAAGAGGATGCGGCATGGTGAAGTGCCCATATATTGTTTTGTGGACGTTATATAGATGATGTTCTCCTCCTTTGGTTGGGGGATGAGCCGCTATTCAACAGCTTTATGAATGATATCCACATCAATAGCTTAGGACTAAGATTCACCTCTGAGTTCCAAGATGTGGAGATCAATTTTCTGGATGTTACCATCAAAAGAGGAAATGAAGGTCAATTAGTCCCCACCACCTTTTGAAAACCTACTGCGACAAACAGCCTTTTACAATGGAGAAGCCATCACCCCCGAAGCTCAAAAAACGGTATCCCAAAAGGGCAATACTTGAGGGTTTGACAGAACTGTTCATCAGAATCGTTTTTTTTTTCATCAGGCAGGGAACCTCAGAAATTGATTTATGGATAGAGGTTATCCCCTAAAGGTTTTAAGTGACGCCTTCAACAGTGCCGCTTTGACCCCTTTGAAGGAGTAGGTTTTAGACTCCCAAAAATAAGGAAGGGAAGATACTCCTGAACTTTGCATCATTGGACAGTTTGATAGTCATGCAGATGTAGTCCGTAACAGTCTCAAAAAACATTGGAGAATACTCAGGGCAGACCCTGATCTCAAGGATCTTTTACCCACAGTACCGAAAATCACATATCGAATAGGTTGTAGTATTAGGGACCAACTGGTACACAGTGAATACTAGACTCTCAAATCAATGAGCACTTGGTTGGAAAGCAGAGAATATGCAACTTTTCACTGTGGTAAATGTAATTTTTGCAAATTTATTTGCACATCGAAAACCTTTTACAGTGAGGTCACAAAAAAAACTTTCACCATGTGCCACTTTGCAACTGCAGAACCAGCGGTGTAGTTTATTTGTTTAAGTGCACTTGTAGGTTAGAATATATCGGAAAAACTAAGAGGGAGCTCCGAAGACGTATTGGAGACCATGTAAGCAGGGGCGTCAGTACCGCGGTCACAGCGGTCGCCTTTGCGACGGGCCCAGGAGGTTAGGGGCCCGCGGCCGCCCGGCAGATCAGCAGCCAGCTCCTTTCTGTGAGAGAGGAGATGCGCTGTTCTGCCGTAGACCCCGCTATATGACCCGATCGCCGCCCCTGACACCGGGCCCCCCTGCCTGGTGTCAGCGGTGGCGTCACCGCGCTCCCGTCACCACACCGTCCTTTGATATTGCATAGAGCGGCCGGCGCCGCTCTATGCATCATCAGTCTTCCCCCGTGCCTGCGCGGTGACATCACTCCTGTGCGACTGCTGTGTGTGGTAAGAGCACAGAGCACAGGAGGACGCCGACTGGAGCCACGGGTTAACGAGGACAGAAGTGAGGACGAGCAGCGGTGAAACAAGTAGAGGTGAGGACAGAGCTGCGGTGGAAGGAGAAGAGCGGTGAGTACTTGTTTTTTTTATTAATCAGTGAGTACAAGGGAGGCTGGCTGCAGGACACATTGAGTCTTTGGGGGGCCTTGGCTGCATGACACATGGAGGCTCTGGGGGGCTGGCTGCATGACACATGGAGGCCCTGGGGGGCTGGCTGCATGACTCATGGAGGCCCGGGGGGGCTTGCTGCATGATACATGGAGGCCTTGAGAGGGAGCTGGTTGCATGACACATGGAGGCCCTGTGATAGCTGGCTGCATGATACATGGAGGCCCTGGGGGGGTTGGCTGCATGACACATGGAGGCCCTAGGGGGGGGGGCTGGCTGCATGACACATGGAGGCCCTGGAGGAGGGGGCTGACTGCAGGACACATGGAGTCCTTGGGGAAGCTGGCTGCAGCACACATGGAGTCCTGGCTGCATGACACATGGAGGCCTGGAGGGGCTGATTGCATGATACATGGAGGCCTTGGGGGGCTGGCTGCATGATACATGGAGGCCTTGGGGGGCTGGCTGCATGATACATGGAGGCCTTGGGGGGCTGGCTGTATGACACATGGAAGCCCTCGGGGGGGTGGGGGGGCTGGCTGCATGACACATGGAGGTCCTGGGGGGGATGGCTGCATGACACATGGAGGTAGACATAAATAAATCCAGATTTTCATTTTTATATGGTCTTATGCTAACTCCATCACATAACAAATTCTTAGCCCCTTAAGAAAAAAAATCCCAGCATCCTGGATGGATAACCCCAATTAACCAACATCGCATTATTATTTGTGCTATTACTGGGGAGATAATACCTGTCACTTTAAGGCTATGTTCACATTGTGTTTTCGCCAAACATCAATTGCTTCGTCAGGGCCTTCTGTGTGAAACCCTAAAAAAATAGGATGTGAAGTGGCTATTGACTGTAATAAGGCAGACCCAGGACCCAGGAGAGCTGAACTGGTTGGGGAGCCAGGACGAAGCAGAGCTGAACTGGTTGGACAGCCAGTGTGGAGCAGAGTGGAAGTGGTTGGGCAGCTAGTATGGAGCAGAACGGAACTGGCTAGTCAGCCAGGATCTAGCAGAGCGGAACTGGTTGGCCAGCCAGGATCCAGCAGAGCATAACTGGTTGGCCAGCCAGGATCCAGCAGAGCTAAACGGTTGGGCAGCCAGGACGCAGCAGAGCCAAAGCGGTTGGGCAGCCATGATCCAGCAGAGAAGAACCGATTGGGCAGCCATGATCCAGCAGAGAAGAACCGATTGGGCAGCCATGATCCAGCAGAGTCGAACCAGTTGGGCAGCCCGTCCAACAGAGAGTAAAGGGAACCTGTCACCCATCCGACCAGTCTGCACCGCACTGCCCCTTAGGTATTATAAAGTCATTTTTACTTACTACACAGCGGCCTGGGCTCATATATACAGTATGTGTATATAAGAGTTCACTGGTGGTGGCCGCAGCTTATAGGCCCCAAATCTGGTGACAGGTTCCTTTTAACGTGAACCTGTCAGGTGCAATATGCACTCAGAGCCAGGAGCAGTTCTGGGTGCATATTTCTAATCCCTGCCTAACCGTCCCTGTGTACACTAGCATAGATAAAGAGATCTTTAGAAAAAATATTTTTAAAGGTCTTATATCTTATGCTAATGAGCTCGGGGACTAGTCCCAAGGGCGTTACTTCACTTGGCTAGTCGGCTCACATAGCATGTTAGCATGTTACTACGCCCCTGTGTGAGTACTAACATGCTATGTGAGCCGACTAGCCAAGTGAAGTAACGCCCTTGGGACTAGTCCCCGCGCTAATTAGCATAAGATATAAGATCTTTAAAAATACTTTTTCTATAGACCCCTTTATCTATGCTAGTGTATACAGGCACGGTTAGGGAGGAATTAGCAGTATGTACCCAGGACTGCTCCTGGCTCTGAGTGCATATTGCACCTGACAGGTTCCCGAAGTCTCGCGCATGCCCAGTGCCACTCTTGCGGGACTGAGCACTGTGCAAAGTGTGAACACTTTTGAGGTGATTGCGCAGGCGCGAGATTATGGGCGGCGCTGTGATTGTCAAAAGCAGCGTCATCCAAGTACCCGCCCATAATCTCGTGCCCGCGCTTCTCACTCTGCCTCCACTGTTATGCGCAAGCGCTGGCCATATCATCCATGTTACCTATTACTGCAGGCGCAAGATTATGGGCGACGCTGTGATTGTCATCAGCAGCGTCATCCAAGTACCCGCCCATAATCTCGTGCCTGCGGTAATAGGTAACGTGGATGATATGGCCAGCGCTTGCGCATAACAGTGGAGGCAGAGTGAGAAGCGCGGGCACAAGATTATGGGCGGGTACTTGGATGACGTGCTGATGACAATAACAGCGCCGCCCATAATCTCGCGCCCGCGCAATCACCTCAAAAGCGTTCACACTTTGCACAGTGCTCAGTCCCGCAAGAGTGGCACTGGGCATGCGCAAAACTTCGGGAGGACAGTTACATGAGGAAGGCATCCTCATGTATGTAAATGAGCAATGGGGGACTGCATAAAGCGGTAGGAGGGGGAATAACGGACACAAGACAGCCCACGCCAGTGACCCTAAAAAAACATTTGCATACAAAAAGGTAAGAATTTATAAAGTATTTTTTTAGGTTTCAAAGGGGGCACAATAGCAACAGGAACCTTTCCAGAATGCAGCCCAGGAGCTGCAGAGGGGGAAACTTTTAGTTTTATTGCGAAATTTCTGCTGACAGGTCCCCTTTAACTGGTAGGGGAGCCAGGATAAAGCAGAGCTGAACCTGTTGGACAGCTAGGACCCAGCAGCTCCACAGGCAGGAGACCATGTGATCGGTAAGCTAATAGAAGACTGGCAGATGTAACTCTGCATAGGTTATTACTGGCCAGTACTATCTGCAGGAGAGATAAGTACTGATTGCACTTTCTCCTCAGCTTCCTGATTCCTCCAGTGTCTGCAGCATTGAGAAGCAAACACAGGGGAGTCAGAGAGACAGAGAAAACAGCTGCAGAGAAGCACATGCTCCGGAGCTGGGGATGTGCTGGGGATGTCGGCTCTGCTGCGGGGGCGGGAGGGGGGTGGGTCGGGTCTGCTGCAGGGGGGAGGTCGGGTCTGTTGCAGGGGGGGTCGGGTCTGCTGCAGGGGGTGATTCATACCTCAGCAGCAGTCACAGGAGTTTCAAGGTGCGCGCTCTACTCTGTAATGAATAGAAGGGAGAAACAGCGAGGCGGGGCTACAGTGGGTGGGCGGAGCCACGAGATACATAGGCTCACGGGTGGGACTCGGGATCAAAGGCTCAAAAGCGTGAGAGTCCCGCTGTATCCGGGATGGTTGGGAGGTATGCCCTGGGGGCTGGCTGCATGACACATGGAGGCCCTGTTGGGGCCTGGCTGCATGACATATGGAGGCTCTGGGGGGGCTGCATGACACATGGAGACCCTGGGGGGCTGCATGACACATGGAGGCCTTGGGGGGGCTGTCTGCATGACTCATGGAGGCCTTGGTGGGGGGAGGCTGGCTGCATGACTCGTGGAGGCCCTGGGGGGGCTGTCTGCAGGACATATGGAGGCCTGGAGGAGCTGACTGCATGACACATAGAGGCCTTGGGGGGGCTGGCTGCATGACGCATGGGGGCCCTGGGGGGGCTGGCTGCAGGACACATGGAGGCCTGGAGGAGCTGACTGCATGACACATAGAGGCCTTGGGGGGCTGGCTGCATGACACATGGAGGCCTTGGGGGGGCTGGCTGCATGACATATGGAGGCCCTGGGGGGGGCTTGCTGCATGACACATGGAGGCCCTGGGGGGGCTGGCTGCATGACACATGGAGCTGACTGCATGACACATGGAGGCCCTGGGGGGCTGGCTGCAGGACACATGGAGGCCCTGGGGGGACCTGGCTGCATGACACATTGAGGCCCTGGGGGGGGCTAGCTGCATGACACATGGAGGCCCTGGGGGGGGGGCTGGCTGCATGACACATGGAGGCCCTGGGAGAGCTGGCTGCATGACACATGGAGGCCCTGGGGGTGCTGGCTGAATGACACATGGAGACCCTGGGGGGGCTGCATAACACATGGAGGCCTTGGGGGGGCTGGCTGCATGACTCATGGAGGCCTGGGAAGGGGCTGGCTGCATGACACATGGGGGCCCTGGGGGGGATGGCTGCATGATACATGGAGGTCTATAATACGTCTTAATATGCAGAATGGGGGGTGTACAAATATCTAGAGGAATCCCCTTGTCGGTTTACGATAGTAACACCCTCTAATAGATTAAAGGGAGGAGCTAGAGTGGATCTGTTGGAACACGCCCATCATATTCTTTAATTCAGAGTAAGGGTTGGGTGACACTATACTGGAATTTGTGGTGATATAATATGCACATTTTTAGATATATCTTGCTTCTAATAATAAATATACCCATTATATCCCATGATTTGAGGGCGGGTTGAAATTACACGGAAATGTATGGTTATACAACACCTGTAGACTAATAGGCTTATCTAGGTTGTGAAAGTTTGAACGATATCCCACAATAGTAGTAAACGTGGATTATTATGATCACATGTTTTAACAAGAATAGTGTCGTGGGCGGGGAGGGCGCTGCGCTCACCCACTGCTCGGGTCCGGCTGCTGCTGCTCGGTGGCTCGAGCGCTGGGAGACTGGATTTAGGAGACTGTCAGTGTGTGTTCTGCAGCAGTGATGGGCAGTCCAGCTCTTTTTGGTGATCCGGTTCCCATGGCTCCGCTCACCAAAAAGAGCCGGATCTTTCAGCTCATTCTCGGCTCCTTAATAAATATGTGTTCACCCCAGGTGAACACATATTTAAGATTATAGTAACGCCGCCAAAGCCCGGCTCACCTGCGGCTAAACCCCGCCCACTTACAAGTGGCCGATTAGATTGCTGAGTAGGCGGAGTTTAGGCGCGGGTGGGTGGGGTTTTGACGGCGAAAAGAGCCGTTTAGAAATTTTAGTGGCTCATACTGGTGATCCGGCTCCTCTCGTTCACAACAGGGAGCCGGATCTTTGTGTCGGATCGTTCACGACCGACACATCACTATTCTGCAGAGTGGGAGAGCAGAGCAGGGAGCTCTGGGTGTATCAGCCTGTGTGGAGGGCTCTGGAATGGAGTCTGAGGTGAGTGCAGCCAGGCTAGGGCTGTAGGGCCGAACTTCTCCTGGAGGAGAGACAGACAGGGGTCTGCAGAGGGCTCTGGGTGCTGGGAAGGAACCTGGGCTACAGGTGTATGCTGGCAGGTGCCAGAGAGTGGGGAAAGTTGTTAAACTTCCAATATGGACTTGTAATGGACTGGAAGCCCACGCTGCGTGGATTGTTTATGCTTAAGAGCAGTTTATGCTGAGAGTGTTTTAAATAAACTGACGGAATTTTTATAAAGAGACTGTGTACATGTGTTGCTGAAGTTACCTCACACCGCTGCAAGCGAGTGGAACCCCCAGGTTGTGGGGTTCAACCTCACAGTATGCATCTTTAACACATGACAGGTCGATACCTGGAGGCCACTCCCTGACCCGCAGAGTCATGATCTGTAATGCGTTCCACAGTGGGACGCTCAGCGTGCTTAGGCATTCTGATGTTAACCCCTTAACGACCCATGACGTACTAGATACGTCATGGATCGTGTTCCGGTAAGCCCCGCCCCCTGCCACCGGCGGGCGGCGGCGATCGGCGCACATATCAGCTGTTATCAACAGCTGATATGTGTGCCTGCTAGCCGCGGGTGGAATCGCTTCCACCCGCGGCCATTAACCCCTTACATTTCGCTGCCAAAGTCTTGGCAGCGATATGTACATGGGCGCCGCCATGACAGTGACTTACCCCGCCCCCGCCGGAAGTCACGTGACATGATCACGTGACTTTCGGCGGTTGCCATGGTAGCACAGGGTCATGTGATGACGCCTGTGGCTAACATGAGTCACTTCCTCTCAATGCCGGAATACAGCCGGCATTGAAAGTGAAGCAGCAAATCTGCAGTTCTCAGCTCTGTAGCTGAGATCTGCAGATTGTGCAAAGCGATCGGATTGCTGATCGCAATAGCCCCCTAGGGGGACTAGTAAAATAAAAAAAAAAGTAAAAAAAAAAGTTTTAAAAAATTAAAAAAAAATAAAAAAACCTAAAAGTTCAAATCACCCCCCTTTCACCCCATTGAAAATTAAAGGGTTAAAAAAATAAAAAATACACACATATTTGGTATCGCCGCGTTCAGAAATGCCCGATCTATCAAAATATAAAATCAATGAATCTGATCAGTAAACGGCGTAGCGGCAAAAAAATTCCAAACGCCAAAATTACGTTTTTTGGTCGCCGCAAATTTTGCGCAAAATGCAATAACAGGCGATCAAAACGTAGCATCTGCGCAAAAATGGTACCGTTAAGAACGTCAGGTCAAGACGCAAAAAATAAGCCATCACTGAGCCTCAGATCCTGAAAAATGAGAACGCTACGGGTTTTGGAAAATGGCGCAAAACGTGCGCCACGTTTTTCGGACAAGCTTGTGAATTTTTTTTAACCCCTTAGATACAAGTAAACCTATACATGTTTGGTGTCTATAAACTCGCACCAACCTGAGGCATCATACCCACACATCAGTTTTACCATATAGTGAACACGGTGAATAAAATATCCCAAAAACTATTGTACAATCCCACTTTTTTTGCAATTTTTCCGCACTTGGAATTTTTTTGCCGTTTTCCAGTACACTATATGGTAAAACTTATGGTTTCATTTAAAATTACAACTCATCCCGCAAAAAACAAGCCCTCATATGGCAAGATTGATGGAAAAATAAAAAAGTTACGCCTCTCGGAAGAAGAGGAGCAAAAAACAAAAACGCAAAAACGGAAAGTGCCCGGGGGCTGAAGGGGTTAAACAGTCACCTCCCAGTCTGTACCTCATTTCCTTTTCCATGGGTTCCACAGTGGAACGCACGTGAACTTCAGTATGTATCACATGCTGACGTCTGATAACCGCCTCCTATCCTAGATATCACTTCCTCTTCTATGCATTTCACAGTGGAACATATGCGAACTTCAGTATGTATCACATGCTGACGTTTGATAACCGCCTCCTATCCTAGACATCCCTTCCTCTTCCGTGCGTTCCACAGTGGAACACACGCAGAGTTTTAATACTTCATGTACCCTACATCTATCGGGATTGTTATCTCTGCTGGCGTTTTAGCCCAGGCAAATATGAGGATTGATAATATACTTATGAGACACCGAGGAATATTTCCTTTTTACATGTCTCTGTTAATACGGATGGGAGGAGTTTGCTACTAGGATAGCGTATATAAGGGAAAATGCTTCATAATGGGGACGCACCGGTCATGTGAGGGGACATTGGCAAGATCTTCTGGTATGTAAATTATTTACCTTTCTTTGAGCCTTGTTGCCATCTGGAGTAAGTGAGGGACTTTATATATTCACAAATTTTTTCAGCTAGAAATATTATAGGGACTGGATTGATTAATGGACCTGTGTAAGCCAGCCCTTGACTTTCCTGGATCTCAGATATAGTAAGCCTTCTATATAAGTACTATTTTCGCTTTTTATGGGGAATGTTGGATGACAGGCAGAAGTTTCTTTTACCGACCCCACTGGAGGACTAGGTAATTGGGTTTCTTTCCCATCCTTTACATCTTATGAAACCTATATATATGTGTGTGTGTGTGTGTGTGTGTGTGTGTGTGTGTGTGTACAGTATAGACCAAAAGTTTGGACACACCTTTTCATCTCTAGAACAACTGTTAAGAGGAGACTTTGTGCAGCAGGCCTTCATGGTAAAATAGCTGCTAGGAGACGACTGCTAAGAACAGGCAACAAGCAGAAGAGACTTGTTATGGCTAAAGAACACAAGGAATGGACATTAGACCAGTGGAAATCTGTGCTTTGGTCTGATGAGTCCAAATTTGATATCTTTGGATCCAACCACTGAGTCTTTGTAGAAAAGGTGAACGGATGGACTCTACACGGCTGGTTCCTACCGTGAAGCATGGAGGAGGAGGTGTGATGGTGTGGGGGTGCTTTGTTGGTGACACTGTTGGGGATTTATTCAACAATGAAGGCATACAGAATCAGCATGCCTACCACAGCATCTTGCAGCGGTGTGTTATTCTATCCGGTTTGCGTTTAGTTGGACCCCATCATTTATTTTTCCACAGGACAATGACCCCAAACACACCTAGAGGCTGTGTAAGGGCTATTTGACCAAGAAGGAGAGTGATGGGGTGCTACGCCAGATGACCTGGTCACCACAGTCACTTGTCCTGAACCCAATTGAGATGGTTTGGGGTGAGCTGGACCGCAGAGTGAAGGCAAAAGGGCCAGCAAGTGCTAAGCATCTCTGGGAACTCCTTCAAGACTGTTGGAAAACCATTTCCATTTACTACCTCTTGAAGCTCATCAATAGAATGCCAAGAGTGTGCAAAGCAGTAATGAAAGCAAAAGGTGGCTACTTTGAAGAACCTAGAATAAAAGACATATTTTCAGTTGTTTCACACTTTAAGTATTTCATTCCACATGTTTTAATTCATAGTTTTGATGCCTTCAATGTGAATCTACAGTTTTCAGAATCCTGAAAATAAAGAAAACTCTTTGAATGAGAAGGTGTGTCCAAATATTTGGTCTGTACTGTGTATCTGGTTGTTTTGAACAACATTGGTCCATTATTATAGGTTTCAAAATATATCTTGATGTGGAATTCATGCATTGATATTGCCATTCCTGCATATATCAGTGAGTAGATGTATATGTAACTCTCTGAGGCATTTGATACTGACATATGGATTGTGAATTGACCAATAGGTGGTATACGTATCTATATTATATATATATTTTAGGTCATAATCTTTATTGTGAATTGAAGCATCTCCAATGAATATCAAGTTTTATAAGGAGTTGGATTGGAGTTTGGAATAGGCTCAATGAAGGTTCCTCAGAGTTGAAGTCTCTTCTGTAAATCATTAGGACAGCTAATCTGGGACCACTGTATATATGTGGTCAACTGTCCCTCTCTCCTCACAGAACGACTATGGATCTGAAATCAGCTCTATTAGTAACCAGTGTTATCATAACATACAATATTACTAACACCCCTGATGAAGCTCCAATGTAGGAGGAGAAACGCTTGGGTGATATTGGGTGATATTAAACAGGTGTTTATATGCCGCTACATTCATTTGTATGTCTTATCATTATAAAAATACAATGACTTCAGAATTGAATTTTTTGGCCTGGATTTAGAAGTACATATTCTATGTGCTCTCACATTAATCTCTAGGCTGGACTGTCATGACAGAATCTGATAGAGAGCTATAGAATATGAGTTTTACCTTGGCTAAATCTACTCCAATCAGACATTTATTCATATTTAGCTATTACTAAGTTGATTGGCGGAGTGATATACAAACCCTTTTTTTAGGGCATATCACTGGCGTTTCCACTATATAACCAGCTGGAGTCTATAACTAAATTGTTCTGGTTGTGTAGATACCCTTAAGGTGTTGATGTATATGTATTTTAACTATTTGTACTAATAAAAATTTGATATTTTAGGAGTAATATTTTTCTGTGACACTAAAATTCCCTCAGAAAGTACAATAGTGTGGCGAGCGGCGTAGCTGGGTATGACGTGGTGTGCACCGCTGTCTATGTGGTAATGATGTGCTTGTGTTGGTCCTACAAGTTCTTTTCAATAAAAAAAACACTATTCACATTGATCTTGAGTGCAAAGTTTCTACATCTACTTGAGACAGTTTTGGACCCTATTTGTGCACAACCCCAGAAGTGTAGTGTGTATCAACTCACTAAGTATGTAGAGGGGGAAGTATTGAGAGCTCATTATGGAAAAGGGATAACATGGGGATTCAGTATGAACAGGGGCAGTGTGAGGGTTCAGTATGGAAAGGGGGCAGCATGCTTGTGCTCAGTATGGAGTGGAGCAATGTAGGGGACTCAGTATGAAACGTGAGCTAGTGTGGGGGGGCTCAGCATTAGAGGTGAGGTAGCATGGTGGCCTCTGTACGATGAGTTGGGCAACATGGTGGTCTTATTATGGAAAAGGGGCAGGCAGTATTTGGAGCGCATTAAGAAGAGGCAGCATGGGAGGCTCAGTATGGGGAAGGGCAGTGTGAGAGCCCCATATGGAGAGGGGCAGCATGCATGGGACATTGTGAAGAGAGGGCAGCATGATGTGAGGACAATGTGGAGATCATATTTCATAATCGAATAAGGTGTGGTGGATATAGTTTATAAGGGGGGACAGTGTGGCATTTTAGTTTATTAGGGGCAGTGCCACGGTCATAGTATTTAAGTGGGGACGGTGTTGTGGGAATATTTAATAGGAGAAGATAGTGTGGAGGATGTACGTTAAGAGGGATTGTGTGGAGTAATATTCTTTTGCGTGGAGCACAGTGAGGAGCAGTTATTTTTTTCAGTCCACAGCATAGGGCTTATTTATGGCACAGCATTTGTGGTTATTGTTATTCAGGAAAATTTTAATGACATTGTTATTTTTCAGGGCACCATGGTGAGATGTGCTGCAGAAGGGTGAGATGTGCTGCAGAAGACCAGAGAAGAGGGAAGTCTGCAGAGAGGATCTGTGGATGTGAAGTCATCATGGAGTCGTGTACATGACAATCGGAGTGAATTATCACAGACCTTACACTACACTAACATGTATACAGGTTTAGGGGAAAAAATGACCGGAGTGCTTCTGTAAAGGGAACCTGTCACCAGATTTGGTGACTATAAGCTGCAGCCACCACCAGTGGGCTCTTATATACAACATTCTAACATACTGTATATAAGAGCCCAGGCTGCTGTGTAGAACATAAAAATCACTTTATAATACTCACCTAAAGGGAGGTGCGGTGCAGACTGGTCGAATGGGAGTTTCCGTTCTCCGGTATCGGTGCCTCCTCTTTCGGCAATCTTTGTCCTCCTTCTTCTGTAGCCTGGGTGCATAACGCGTCCTACGTCATCCACACTAGCCGGCATTGAGGCCCTGCGCAGGCGCACTACAATACTTTGATCTGTGTGCTAAGTGTGTGCTACGAGGATTCTCTGGTGTCTGCACCAGAAACGGTGGTCAAGTATGCGATATGCAGAGTCAAAGCTAGAACCTGTATAGGAGGTGCCACCTCGCTCAATACAAGTGCATTAAGCGAGACCGTACCCGCTAGACGAGTTCTAACTGGGAGTCTGCATATCTCATTCTTGACCACCATGAGTGCTTGGAAGGATTCACAGGTCTGCAGTCATAGAGTGACACATAGAGTGACTGCAGACTTGTCATTATAGACTGGACAACTCCTTTTAAGCTAAACTGTTTGTGATTTTTGTAGAGGAATCATTCCTTATATAAATGTTTATTTATGTAAATGGAAAAATCATTGCACCCGACAAACGAACATTTTGCTCGTGCGTCAGGTGATCTGACAGCCGATTTAGATAGATCATTAATCTGTTTCTGATTACTGGCAGTATTCTACATGCACCTCAAAGAGTAACTAAACTTTTGGGAGAATTTTTTGTTTTACGCCCAATAATTCTGAGCAGTTTGGTGGGGAATCTGTTCCTGAAACCCCCAACTAGAACTGAAAAGCTCTTTTAGAAGAGGGTGAACAGCACAGAGCGGATGCTGTCGAAAGTCATAGTCCTGTCTCCTGAGCTGTGCACTTCTAATGGGTCTTTTGAGCAATTTACGGGGGTCTCAGAACCCAGAACCACATCAATGTGCTTGGAATTAATGGGCCTAAAACATAGAAGATATCTCCCAAAAATTAATGTATTTTTTAAATGTTTAATAGTGCTACAGCGTGCACCATCAGTACTGTGGTTCCTGTATGTTTTGCAGTCTGATGATGGCTGGTAACAACTTCTGGTATTTCCTTATCATTGTTAAAGGCATACTAGGAGCTGCAGTTTCATGCCAGGAAATGTTATGTTGGGCTGGCTTTAGTACTGGTGATGTACTAGTGATTTGAGCTTGGTTCTGGTGATGCAGTCATGTACCAATGGTGGTTCTGGTGATGTAGCAGTGTGCAGATGGTGGTTATGGTGGTGTAGCAGTGTGCAGATGGTGGTTCTGGTGATATAGCAGTGATTTGAGGTTGGTTCTGGAGATGTCGTGTAAAGATGATGGTTCTGGTAATGTTATCATGATTTGAGGTTGGTTCTGGTGATGTATTCATGTAGATGTAGCAATATTTAATTTATTAGATTTGATAGTAGATCATTATAGGGTCAGTGTATCAGACTAAATAAAGATCTGTTTTAGTGAGACCATACAACTGCCAAACAAGTATTTGACTAAAGCCCCCATACGCTATAGACAGCTTTCCCATCATTCGGCTGCCAGATATCTCCCTGACTCTCCCATACACTATAGACAGGCATCCCATCATTCGGCTGGCAGCTGTCTCCCTGACTCCCCCATACACTATAGACAGGTGTCCCATCATTCAGCTAGCAGCCCTCTCCCTGACTCTCCCATACACTATAGACAGGTGTCCCATCATTCGACTGGCAGCTATCTCCCTGACTCCCCCATACACTATAGACAGGTGTCCCATCATTCAGCTGGCAGCTATCTCCCTAACTTCCCCATACACTATAAAAAGGTGTCCGGCACAAAACGTCCATGCAGACAAAAATTGTTGAAGATTAAAAAAACATCTTTAATTCCTATTAGTTAAAATACATGGTGATTAATCATAGGAAATTTTATCCTCACCATGTATTTTATCAAATAGGAATTAAAGGTGTTTTTTTAATCTTCAACAATTTTTGTCTGCATGGACATTTTGTGCCGGAGTACCTCCTCACTTTGATTGTCTACAGTCTCCCTTGTTCTACTGAGCACCATCCAGGAGCTTTCATCCAGCTGAATTTACAACAAACTGGTGAGCTGAAAACCCCTTTTTTTCCTACTATAGACAGGTGTCCCATCATTCAGCTGGCAGCTATCTCCCTGACTCTCCCATACACTATAGACCAGTGTTCCATGACTCGGCTGGCAGCTATCTCCGGGACTCTCCCATACACTATAGACAGGTGTCCCATCACTCGGCTGGCAGCTATTTCCCTGACTCTCCTATACACAATAGACAGGTGTCCCATCATTCAGCTGGCAGCTATCTTCCCTGACTCTCCTATACACTATAGACAGGTGTCCCATCACTCGGCTGTCAGCTATCTCCCTGACATTACTATAGGATGGGGACAAGGATGAGGCACATTACTACAAGATGGGGACAAAGATGGGGAACATTACTATAGGATGGGAATAAGGATGGGCACATTACTACAAGATGGGGACAAGGATGGGCACATTACTGTAGGATGGGGCGTAGGATAGGGCACAATACTACAATGGGACAAGAATGGGCACATTACAACAAGATGGGGAACATTACTAAAAGATGTTGACCAAAATTACTATATGGTGCTAATTGTAACACTATTAGTTACAAGAAAGGGATAAAATGTTAAAAAAAATTCTAAATAACTCATGACATTTTTTTTACCATCAAAAATGTTTGTTTTTATTTTTATATTTAAACAAAGAATGTGCACGTTTGTTATAATAAACAAGTGAAAAATGTTCAAAACCAGTGATCCAAAGGTGTGTAAAAAAAAATGGTACCAATTAAAATGTCACTTGGTCCTGCAAAGAATGTGGCGCCCCCAAATTATTTCTTTCTGTGCAGCCCATACACCCAGCTGAGTTTGAGACCCCTGCCCTAGGGGGACTAGTAAAATAAATGGGAAAAAAAGTAAAAAAAAAGTTTTAAAAAAATTAAAGAAAAAAAACCTAAAAGTTCAAATCACCCCCCTTCGCCCCATTGAAAATTAAAGGGTTAAAAAAAATAAAAAAATATACACACATTTGGTATCGCCACGTTCAGAAATGCCCTGTCAATATATAAACTCAACTAATCTGATCGGTAAACGAGTAGATAGAATGAATCCCTTTTGACGCTTCCGGAGGATCTCAGAGCAAGTTTGTTTTTACTCCAAAGGAAAAATTTATTGTTACATTCAATTAGAGAAAACAGGCAAAAACGGACAACGCGTTTCGGCTAACAAAAGCCTTCATCAGGTATAGTCTGCATTGCTGATGTTTAGAAAATTTTATTTAGAAACTGAGCCATCTGTGTGTATCATGTAGGCGTGTATCAGATGCGTGGGCGTGTGCTTCTAATAAGATTATTACTCCACCTCAAGAAGTGAATGGTGGGTCTTGTAATGAAATCCTTAGATGGATCATATATGCAAGCAACAAGACAACAAGATAGTATTACTGCTATACATGAATGATAAGAATAAAAATGTAAATATTAACATAACATTTTTTATGGTGTTTAAAAAATGTGGTGCTAAAAGACATATATATATATTGAAATAGTCAAAACAATGATGCAAAAAGGATTTTTAGATAATGGTTAGAAATTCATGCACTTATATGAAAGAGTCACTTCCAGTCATATTGCACTTTAATTTTTGGAAAAACAAAAACATTTTTTAATTAAAATCAAACAAACATAATTCACCCATATGCATTTAAACATTCTCTATCACCTCATTCAAACCATCTGGGTATAATGTTTTTAGTTTAAAAATCCAATAGGAGTCTATCCTATTTAATTTTTTAAACCTGTCACTATCATAATACATCAAGTTCAAGTCTTTCTACAGGGGTCACTTTTATGTCGAATTTTTTTGATGTTTAAATAACAGGTGTTTGGAGAGACTATGTTTAAGGAAACCTTTTCTCGCATTGTGCCTGTGGCCATTCATGCGTGACCGCACTGTCTGTGTGGTGCGGCCAACGTATTGAAGACCACAGTCACAAGTGACCACGTAAACTACATGGTCACTGCCACATGTTAGATCATGATTAATATTAATCGTCTCTCCTGTGCTATTTGATGTGATACTATTCTGTTTGTGACTAATAATACCACAACAATAGCACTTCTTTGAGCCACATTTAAAAACACCAGGGGGTTTCTGTATGGAAAATTTTGGTGAGCTAAAATCTGATGTAGGTTTTTTTAAAACAGTGGGTGCAATGATATTCTTCACCATTATCCCCCTTAAACTTAATACCTGGAACTCGGGTAGCCATTGTTGATCGGTAAACAGCGTAGTGGCAAAAAAATTAAGTTTTTTGGTCGCCACAAATTTTGCACAAAATGTAATAACAGGCGATCAAAACGTAGCATCTGTGCAAAATGGTACTGTTAAAAGCTTCAGCTTGAGACAAAAAATAAGCCATCACTGAGCCATAGATCCCAAAAAATGAGAACGCTATGGGTCACGGAATATGGCGCAAAACGTACACCACTTTTTTTGGGCAAACTTCTGATTTTTTTTATCCCCTTAGATAAAAGTAAACCTATTCATGTTCAGTGTCTACGAACTTGCACCGACCTCAGGCATCAAACTGACACATCAGTTTTACCATATAGTAAACACAGTGAATAAAATATCTCAAACAATTGTGCAATCGCATTTTTTTCGCTATTTTTCTGCATTTGGAATTTTGTTGTCATTTTCCAGTACACTATATGGGAAAACTCATGATTTCATTTAAAAGTACAACTTGTTTCGCAAAAAAATGAGCTCTCACGTGCCTAAATTGACGGAAAAATAAAAACATTACATCTCTGGAAGAAGGGTGGCGAAAAAAACCCGGAAAGCGCAAAATCAGTCTGTCATGAAGGGGTTAATGAATATCTACCTACAAAGGAAAACTGATAGAGATACAATGGCAAACAGAGTTTTATAAAGAAAAAATATATACTCACTCTGCCATAGCTGCCCCTACCCAAGAGGTTGTGGATGTTGTAGCGGCTGATGTTAACCCTGGGGTAGGGGCTGGATGTTCCGGGGTCTCCGCTGCATCCAGGTGTTGGCTCTTTATCATCCGCCAATCCATTGTCTTTGTCTTCCCTCCTTTTCTTCATGATCTTGTTGAATCCAGTCACGCTGTCCTCTCCTCTCTTCCTCTTCTCTTGTCTCTTCTTCTCCTCGCTGTCTTCTCCATGTCCAGTGGACGCCATGCTCAGTAAAATCTTCCAAACTGCAGACTTCAGTCCGATCACCTCAGTCGTCTTTTGAAAGTAAACAGCAGTTGGTCGTGTGCAGGTGATGTCAGCAGTGACGGAACCTCAGGTGGCTCCTGCCAGGCAGCGGAGCATGGACCTGCTCTGCCCTATACACTGTGATGGGCATCATGGATGTCAGTTTACCATCCAGTGAAGGAAGGGAACTTCATGGCGGCTTCTAGTGCTGTTTTTTTTATTTCATTTCATAATACATTCTTTTTATACAGACATATAAAAATATGCAAAATAATCTCATAAAAACCCTAACATACTATAACATCACAGCTCTTCCCATCACTAATGTAATTCTTCATGGGTTTCCATTTTTTTTTTTTTTTAAATCATCTCTCATTTTATAAATTATAATGGTGGGGATGTGTGCCTGTCCAATGGGGCTATGTGAAGGTTCATACTGTGTATAGGTGAGCTATGTGGAGGCTCATACTCTATATTGGAGGCTATGTGGGGGCTCATACTTTAAATTTTAGACTATGTCAGGGCTCATATTGTATATCGGTGGCTGTATGTGGACTCATACTGTCTATAGGGAAGCTATTTTTGGGCTTATACTGTATATGGGGAGGCTATGTGAGGGCTTAAAATGTATTTAGGGGGCCATATGAGGGCTCATCTTGTATTTAGGAGGCTATGTGGGGACTCATACTGTATATAGAGAGTATATGTGAGGGCTCATACTGTATATAGGGGCTATCTGGGGCTCATACTGTATATAGGGGGTTGTGTGAGGGCTCATACAATATAGCGGGAATGTCAGCTTACTTAATTCTGCTCAATATTAAGTGATAAAATTAATATTAATATAAAATAATATAAATAATATCATAATATCAATAATGATAATTAATTTCAGCCTATTGGTTCGGCCTCCACAACAGTCACAGTCTGTGATGTGGCCCCTCGGGAAAATTAATTTCCCACCCCTGATTTATTATATATTGCTCTATGTTATGTATAGTGCTGGATAACGGTCTTTCATCATGATTTTGTTCAGACCCTGATAATCTCTGCACGTTTTCATAGACCCATCTTTTTGATGCATAACAAGCCTGCCCTGGCGGGAGGGGGGAAGATTTTCAGATCAATCACTTTACAGGTTCTCTTTAATGTGGGTGAAGCCTCCTTTTCCCATGTATTCCTCCTTCTCTAGGCCACTGTGTATTGGGCTATAGATGCCATATGACTCATATATTACATTTTTTAATGCTTGAATAATTCTCTTTTGATGCCATATTTTCTCTGTTGCATTGATGTAAGAATCTTTTGTATTTATTGAGTATTTTTATTACTATTCTTGTATTTTTCATGGAAATCCAGTGTCTTATTTTGTGTATGAGGTGGGTTGTCATTTCTGTCCATGACTTGGGACATGGATGGGTCATTTTGCACAAGTTGATGTTAAAATGCTTTTAATCTATAGATTTGTTCTGCTTTTCTTTTGATAGCGTTTATAATAACGATATCCTCTTATTTATTTGGATGTGTGGTCCTTTATTTCCTTCTTTTTCAATATTGTAACTTTGCGTTTTTAACTGACATTCCAAGCTTTATTTAGGTTGCATCCACCCAACTTTACTTTCTAAATAATAACCTTTCAAGCCTTTCATGTGGCACTAAAGGGTGTTTTAGCCTTGTTAACTTAAAAGTATCCTGAGATACCCCTTATTTTTTATAATCAGCGAAGGTAAAGCAGACTGCTGCAGTATAGTATTATCAGGCTGGGAAGGTCAATGGTTATTTGGCCCTTCCCAGCCTAAAAATAGCAGCTCACAAGCGGCCCAAAATTAGCTTTTGCATTTGTTGCACCAATTCTGGTGTGTCACCATGGCTATCCTCCATTGCCCTGGTGTGTTAGCAATCGGGGTATTATTTTTTGGAGTTGATATCAGATGTGAATTGTCAGCTGGCATCACTCCAAGGGGTTAGTAATGGAGAGGCGTCAATTAGACACCTCCATTACTAACACAGTAAGTGTAAAAACTATGAAACTATAAAACTATGTAAGGTAGTTAACACAAAGGAGGACAGTTTGCAACTACAGATGGATTTGAGTAAATTGGAGAATTGGGCTGAAAAATGGCAAATGAGGTTTAATACAGATAAGTGTAAGGTTATGCACATGGGAAGGAGAAACAGATGCTACGATTACTTACTAAATGGAAAACTGCTGGGGAAATCAGACATGGAAAAAGACTTAGGCATATTAGTCAATAAGAAGCTAAATTGGAGTGCCCAGTGTCAGGCAGCAGCCACCAAAGCAAATAGGGTGATGGGATGCATTAGAAGAGGTCTGGGGGCACGAGATGAAAACATCATTCTCGCTCTGTACAAATCACTCGTCAGACCACACTTGGAGTATTGTGTGCAATTTTGGGCGCCGGTGCTCAAGAAAGACATTACTGAACTTGAAAGGGTTCAGAGGCGGGCTACTAAAATAATAAATGGAGTGGATGCATTACAATACAGGGAAAGGTTATCAAAATTAGGTCTATTTACTCTAGAAAAGAGAAGACTTAGGGGAGACCTAATAAATATGTACAAATAAATCAGAGGGCAATATAGAGATCTCTCCCATGATCTGTTTGTACTAAGGACCATGACAAGAACAAGGGGGCATTCTCTTCGATTGGAGGAAAGAAAATTCCTACATCAGCATAGAAGAGGGTTCTTCACGGTAAGAGCAGTGAGGCTCTGGAACTCTCTTCCTGAGGAAGTGGTGATGGCCAACTCACTGAATGAATTTAAGAGAGGAATGAATGCTTTTCTTGATAGCAAAAGTATAGGTTATAAATAGCATAATCTTACAGGTAGATAGAAGAGTGACCAAGATTATTAGAGGAATGGGTGGGCTGCAATACCAAGACAGGTTATTAAACTTGGGGATTATTTAGTTTGAAAAAACAAAGGCTTAGGGGGGGATCTAATCACAATGTATAAACATATGAGGGGACAGTACAGAGACCTTTCCAAAGATCTCTTTACACCTAGGCCTGCGACTGGAACACGGGAGCATCCGCTACGTCTTGAGGAAAGAAGGTTTAATCATAATCACAGATGAGGATTCTTTACTGTACGAGCAGCGAGACTATGGAACTCTCTGCCGCATGATGTTGTAATGAGTGATTCCCTACTAACATTTAAGCAGAGCCTGGACGCCTTTCTTGAAAAATTTAATATTACCAGTTATGTATATTAGATTTTATGACAGGGTGTTGATCCAGGGAACAAGTCTGATTGCTGTATGTGGAGTCAGGAAGGAATTTTTTTCCCCATTGGAGCTTGTTTGACTCATTGGCGTTTTTTTGCCTTCCTCTGGATCAACATGTTAGGCTACAGGTTGAACTAGATGGACTTAGGCGGGCTTTGCACACTACGACATCGCAGGTGCGATGTCGGTGGGGTCAAATTGAAAATGACGTACTTCCGGCATCACATGCGACATCGTAGTGTGTAAAGGCTCGATGATACGATTAACGAGCGCAAAAGCGTCGTAATCGTATCATCGGTGCAGCGTCAGCGTAATCCATAATTACGCTGACGCGACAGTCCGATGTTGTTCCTCGCTCCTGCGGCAGCACACATCGCTGTGTGTGAAGCCGCAGGAGCGAGGAACATCTCCTACCGGCATCACTGCGGCTTCCGTAGGATATGCGGAAGGAAGGAGGTGGGCGGGATGTTTACATCCTGCTCATCTACGCCCCTCCTCTCCTATTGGCCGCCTGCCGTGTGACGTTGCAGTGACGCCGCACGACCCGCCCCCTTAAGAAGGAGGCGGGTCGCCGGCCAGAGCGACGGTCGCAGGACAGGTGAGTCCATGTGAAGCTGCCGTAGCGATAATGTTCGCTACGGCAGCTAACACAAGGATATCGCTGCTGCGACAAGGGCGGGGACTATCGCGCTCGGCATCGCAGCATCGGCCTGCGATGTCGCAGCGTGCAAAGTACCCCTTAGAGTCTCCCTTCAACCTTAAAAACCATGAAATAAAGTGAAAAAAACACAGTAAAAATAGTTTATTTGAATAAAGACTCCCCACACTATCCCTCGTTCATCAATTTTTTATTTTAAAAAATTCAGAAAGCTCCAAGATAATCCACGGTGTACTGGTACCACAACGTCCCCTGACTTGGTACTTGAACTTATTGCGCCTCGTTTACTGCTCGTGAGACATTCCGGGTCTGGTGCTCACCAGGAATGATCAATCGATCTTTGTTCTCTGAACGAGGCTCGATAGGTTGGAGTATCGATTCGTGGGACGTTATGGGAAGTGAGATTACGTTGAATCTTTGTGGGGGTTTTTAAATAATAAATTGGTAAATGAAGGATAGTGTGGGGGACTCTTTATTCAAATAAACTATTTTTTCTCTGTGTGCTTTTTGTTTCACTTTACACTTACTGGGTTAGTAGTGGGGGTGTCTGATAGATGCCGCTTTATTACTAACCCCTGGGCTTGATGCTAGCTGACAATTCACAGCTGACATCAACTCCCAAAAAATATTATCCCGATTGCTATTGCACCATGGAAATAGAGAAGAGCAAAGGCGAAGCGCATCAAATGGATGTGCCTATTCTGGGGCAGCTGTGTGCTCCTATTTAAGGCTGGGAAGAGCCAAATAACCATGGACCTTCCCAGCCTGATAAAACCAGCTGCCAGCTGTCTGATTTACCTTCACTGGTTATCAAAAATAGGCTGGACCCCACGCCGTTTTTATAATTATTTATTAAGTTAACAAAGTTAAAAGCATCTTTTAGTGCCACATGAAAGTGACAGAGAGCACAAACAGCCAGGCACAATACATATACAGTAACTCACCAAACATTCTTACATATAGAATAAATATTCTATTGGGCCTGTGCAACCATGAGTTTACCATGCTAAACACTCTGGGGGAGCCCTTCAGATTAGTGTCTTACCAGTTATTGCTCATGATATCTGAATGATATGTTCATTCCATTTAATGACTAGTATGAGGGTGAAGGACCACCTATTACCAGGTCCTGTGCCCAATGTCTACTATCTCATCTGAAAAAACCCACAATTGGAGGAATGGGCACAGAAGCTTTGGAAACCTACTGAGTAATCTCACGCAATCAAAGTCATAGAGTTCTGAGACCAAAGCCGAAAGACACATCTATTGCTACAAATAAAAAAGAACAATGTTGCTCCTCTAAGTTAGTATGTCTCACAATAATATGGTGTCACCAAAACATAGATAAGTGCTGACCTATAGGATGTGTGCTTGGACCTTATCTATGTCTAACCAACTGAGTATATTAGATGACATGTTACGGGCCCTGGGATCAGGTACATGCACCGCGCTTTCTTCTTTGGTATATACAGTGCTATACAACCCATTCAGTAATTCTGTCTTGTCTTTATCCTTAGTGTCCAACTGCCCGTTACCATTAATTCTGCGACCCAACTGTGCAAATGTATTTTTTTGCTACAATATATGAGAATAAGTAATAAATATGTTTGGCAAAGCATCACAGTCCATCATCAGAAATGTTTTTTTGCACCATGTGTACTTTTATATACTTTTATGCTTTCAGTTCACATTATGGTTACTTCATTTTGGATTTGATGATTTTATGACCATTTTAAAATACATTTTAGGAAATGTTCACATGGAAAGTTTTTTGCTGCATTTTTTTTTCAAATTAAAAGCTGATTTATATAGTACCAGCAAAAAATGTCACCCCTTCACACCCCAAGCCTGTTTTTACCTTTCTCACAGGCCAATTTTTTCAATTCTGACCTTTCTCACTTTAGATGTAATAACTCTGGAATGTTTCAACGAATCCCAGTGATTCTAAGATTGTTTTTTCGTGACATATTGTATTTCATGATAGAGGTCAATTCAGGATGATATTTTTTGTTTATTTATGAAAATATCGGAAATTTGGCAAAACTTTTGAACATTTTGCAATTTTTCAACTTTTAATTTTTACGCACTTAAACCAGAGACTTATTTCTTAACTATTTTGTGTGACATAACATTTCCCACATGTCTACTTTACATTAGCGCAATTTTTTAAACATATTTTTTTCTTTTAGGAAGTTAGAGGGGTTAAAAGTTCATCAGCAATTTCTCATTTTTCCAACAAAATTTACAAAACCCTTTTTTTGGGACCACATTACATTTGAAGTGACTTTGAGAGGCCTAGGTGACTGAAAATACCCAACAGTGACACCATTCAAGAACTGCACCCCTCAAAGTACTCAAAAATCCATTCAAGAAGAGGGTTGGTTTTTTTTTTTAACCCTTTAGGTGCTGCTAGGGAACTAAAGCAATGTGGATAGGAAAAAAATGAAAATTTTGCATGTTCAAAAGGCTAAGGGCGGCTTTGCACGTTGCAACATCGCACGTGCGATGTCGGTGGGGTCAAATCGAAAGTGACGCACATCCGGCGTCACTTTCGACATCGTTGTGTGTAAATTCTAGATGATACGATAAACGAGCGCAAAAGCGTCGTTATCGTATCATCGTTGCAAGCTCCGACTTTTCCATAATTTTGCTGCAGTGATGGTACGATGCTGTTCCTCGTTCCTGCGGCAGCACACATCGCTGTGTATGAAGCTGCAGGAGCGAGGAACTTCACCTTACCTGCCGCCGGCGGCTATACGGAAGGAAGGAGGTGGGCGGGATGTTTACATCCTGCTCATCTCCGCCGCTATTGGCCGCCTGCCGTCGCTATGATGCCACACGACCCGCCCCCTTAGGAAGGAGGCGGGTCGCCGGCCAGAGCGACGGTCGCAGGGCAGGTGAGTGCATGTGAAGCTGGCGTAGCGATAATTTTCGCTACGCCAGCTATCACAAGATATCGTACCTGTGACGGAGGCGGGGACTATCGCGTGCGACATCGCAGCATCGGCTTGCGATGTCGCAACGTGCAAAGCCCGCCTAAGGCTATATGCGCACACTGCATCTTTTACTGCATTCTTGGTGCATTTTTTGTGAAGTTTGTGGTCACAAAAGATGCACCCAAATGCATGCATTTCCTTCCCCCAGCAAAGTCTGTGAGATTTCTATTTTTCTGTCTGCACGGTGCATCTTTTTTTTTGCTACGTTTATGAAGATGCAGCATGTCAATTCTTTTTGCATTTTTTCCTGCGTTTTGGATGACTGACAGATCAATCCCTCACTGACTCTGGGCTAGTGGGGGATTGGTCCCTGGAATCTGGCCGAAAGCCCCCATAAAATGTTTATGGGGACCAGAATCCGGCGCAAAGGGGTAGGAGCAAGCGCTTCATACTTACCGATTCACTGGGGCGGCTGTCACACTGCTCCTGAAGCTGCTTATTCACTTCCCTGGCCGCTTATTACATTCACTGACAATGCACTGCTTCCCCCGCCCACCAGTGTCTGTGATTAGTTGCAGTCTGATGCTTCCAAACACAGACGCCAGTTGGAAGGTCTATATGGTACATTAAAAGAAATAAAATTGATGTAGGAACCCCCATATTATGATACCCAGCACAGATAAAGCCTGACAGCTCTGGGCTGGTATTCTCAGGCTGGGGAGACCAATGGTTATTGGGTGCCCCCCAGCCTAAAAATATCACCCTGCAGCCACCTGGAATTACCGCATCCATTAGATGTAACAGTCCCGGCACTTTACCCAGCTCTTCCCTATTGCCCTGGTGTGATGGTAATCGGGGTAATAAGAAGTTAATTGCAGCCCACAGCTACCACTAAGGCCTAGATTAATAATGGGAGGCATCTATGAGACCCTCCCATCACTAATCTGTAAGTGAAAGTAAATAAACACAAACACACCCAAAATATTCAGCTATGTAATGTCAGCTGGGGTTAGTAATGAGGAGGCGTCTATCATACACCCACATTGCTAACTCGGAAAATCAAATGAATGAAAGACACACATAAAAATAGTTTATTTGAAAAAACACTCCCCAACTCTTTCCTTGATTCATCAATTTATTATAAAAAGTGTTCCCATGAAGTTCCATCATAGTCCATGAATCAAAATATGTAGCACCGGTGACTGTGAATAGCAGTAAAGTACAGCTTTATCGCAAGATCATGTTATCTCGATAACGATCCCGATCTTTACAAAATGATCGGGGGCAAGTCTCCCCAATCCCCCGATCCCGACCATCGGGGTGGATCGCTAATCCAGCTTGTGATTTAATGTCTGACTTCCAAGCCAGTCAGAAGTTACAGTCACAAGGTAGCTCCGAGGGACCAGAGCAGCGCGAAAAGGATGAAAACGCTGGAGGGTAAGTATAACGCTAGGGGTAGGGGACTTACATTTAAAGTGCTACTCCAGCGCTGATTAAAAAAAACAAAAAAAAAAACAAAACAAAAAAACAACTGCTAGAGGGGTACTTTACAATAAAGAAATGTATTCTTGCCTCTGCTACCGGCGTAGTTCCAGCAGTGTCACAATGTCGATAATTGCTCTCCCAAGGCTTGTTACATCAAACAAATCCAGTCACCGCCGGCTTCACTGTCCCTCTCTTCAGAGAATAAGTAATAAACAGGGAGTGAGTGGCCAGGAACAACTTTCACTTCCTCTTGATTACTTGTATGTCCGAAGAAATGTAGTCAGCAGAGGAGGTAAGTATAAGCATTTTTATTTTAACAGGGGCAAAAATGGGTAATGAGATGTGGTTGTCCTAGTAATGGACAACCCCATTAATATGTATACAAAGTTTTAATAGTAAACTCCTCATTCTACTGCCTCCTTTAATTGTGCCATCCTGCTTTTATCGTTAATACTGTGCCTACATTTCCCCAACTAAAGTACTTACAAAATAATTAAGCTTAAAATATTGCCACTAAAAACAATATAGATGAAGTACTGTAGGTCTTCTGGTATATTATAGGTTAACAGTGGTTTGTAGCCTACCAGGCTGCACAACACAGTATAGACCCAGCTAGTGGTGTAACTAGAGTCTGATGGGTCCCGATGCAAAATTTGGCCTTTGTGCCTGGGTTGGACATACGAGTTGCCCCCCCCTTCCCCCTTAGCTGTGTAGTAATGACCCACCCCCCATCCTGTACTAATGTTCCCCATCCTGGGCCACTTCCTGATAAATATGTCCCCCATTCTGGTGTATGACCTCATCATGGCTATATTCTGGTATATATGGCCCCATCCTGGTATAAATGTCCCCATCATGGCCACATCCTGGTGTATGACGCAATCATGGCTATATTCTAGTGTATATTGCCACATCCTGGTACATATGGCCCCATCACGTTCCCATCCTGGGTAAGTGGCCCCATCTGGGTGTATGACTCCATCATGGCTATATCCTGGTATTTATGGCCCCATTCTGGCTCATATATGTCCACAAATAATATACAAAATCAGATGCGGTTCTGCACCACCACGTTATACCTTGAAATGGTGTAGGGAAGGAGTAGATAATGCTTGGGTCTTTATCCAATAGCACACTGGTCATGGGTGCACATTGAAGAGGGAAAATAATTCCAATATGAGTCCCAGGAGATCAGAAGACAACGGCACAATCCATTCGATATCCAAACCGTGCTTTATTTAATCCAAGAAGTGCATTAAAAACCGGGGAGAGAGCAGAGTGGAGGCCCCCAGGGGACAACCGCCGTTTCGCACCTCGTAGTGCATCAACAGGTCCCCTGGGTGCCTGCACCCGGCTCTTTCCCTGCTTTTTAATGCACTTCTTGGATTAAATAAAGCACGGTGTGATATTTAATGGATTGTGCCGTTGTCTTCTGATCTCCTGGGACTCATACTTGTATATATGTCCCCATCGTGGCCCCATCCTGGTATATATGGCCATCATAGACCCACCCTGGTATATGTTTCCCCATCATGATCCCCATCCTGGTATATATGATCCCCCATCATGCCACACACAGTGTAAAAAGAATAACAAACAAAAAAAAAAGATTATACTCACCTTTCCTCCTCTCCCCCGGTGTCCTCCTCCAATGCTCTCAAGTCGGCAACTGACCTCAGCGTGAAAGCAGCGCAGCACATGTCATCACTATCAATGCACGCCCACTTACACTGCCATCAGCTGCCAGCATATTTGTTGCTCCACACGTCTGGAATTATGGGTGTGTGGAGCAGTGAAAATGCATGTTCTTTAATAGCGGCCCCCATGACTGCTCAGCCGCTGTAGGACGTCAGGTGCTGGGTGGTCACCTGTGCTGCTATTAAAGAAAATGAATATTCACTGCTCTGCACGCCCATAATACTACCCACCTCTAAGCACCAGCTTCAGTACAAAGAGGTGGACAGGATTATGGGCTTTGGAAGCAGTGAATATTCATATCCCTAATCAATGGCCAGTACATTGCAGTGCAGGGCCCCGATGGGTTTCTGTACTGTAATGCATTTCAGTTGTATACGCGCCCTTAGATGCACATCTAACTGAACAGGTACTGAGGTCAGCGGGCCCCCCCTACCCCTCATCGCTGAGATCGTTACGCACCTGGACCCCACATTCCCATGCTCTACCATAGTACTCAGCTGTATCTGTATCATGTGGAAGGGGAGAAAATGCATTGCTAGCTGTGAGGTAACTGCTTCCAGATTCTGAAAAAACTGTATATGTATATACATATATGAGAAACGGGTTTCAGCCGCGCTAAAAACCACTGTTACCAGGGTGTTGATTAAAGATCTCTTTTATTACAGTATTCCAACGCGTTTCAGAGACATGAGCCGTCTCCTTCTTCAGGGAAAAAGAGAAAATGTACACACAGTATGCAGACCGGTTGGTTATATAGGAGTCCATTTCGCCACGTTGACATCTGTGACGTCAATGCTCTCATGGTAACGGAATGACTCATGAGCACGTGAAGACTGCAGAGGAGATGTATTAACAACTAGCAAAAAACTACAGAGCATCTAAACTTTTTAAATAAACATGAAATGACTGTGAAAATAAAATTGAAATAAAAGTAAAAATATATATATAAACTGTTTGGTTTTTTCAAAGCGCGTCAATATGATGATGGACATAAATAAGTGTTTAACGCGATACTGGAACCCAAAAAGGAGGGGTACCTCACTGGGTTCAGACACAAGGTGGTTTGTAATCATCCATTACTCCATAGCTGACTACTTGTTGGAGAAGGGAGAATTAAGCGGCTACTAATAGTGCCACAGTAAGGGGTTCGAAAGTATAAAAATAGTGATGTGCAGGTGACAAATGCACTGGTATAATAAAGAGATGTGCATGTAGATGCCGTCAAACTAAAGGGAAGAAAATTAAAAGGGAAGAAAATTAAAAGTATTTGTTAGAAATAATACGCCTTTTGTTTCCCCTTCTCCAGCAGTCTCCAGATTCTGAAGGCAGAACCCAAGCATTTTAAATATGGATGAGTGGACTCGTGGAAGTTCGGGTTCGCCAGGTTCGGCTAGACTTAAGTTAAAAATTTGATTTGAGACCTGGATTTGAACCCGGACCCCGAACTCCATATAAGGCAATGGAGACCCAAACTTCTGCGCTGTAAAACGGTCATAGTAAGGGCTACGGGGCTGAAAAAGTAAGCCAAACAGGGGCAATTGCCCTGCAAACAAGTGTAGATATAAAGAAAAAAAATGACATAGGCTCCTGCCTATTTTTGATAACCAGGTATCAGCCCGAAGTTGCCTGCTTTACCTGCGCTGGTTATCAAAAATAGACTATATTACTTACCGGTAATGGGATTTTCCAGAGTCCTCGACAGCACCCACGAGCGAGGGATCCGCCCCCTTCAGGACAGGAAACCTACAGATAAAAAGGGGCGGTCCCCCTCCCTCATCAGTTTGTTTCAGAGAAATGGAGAGGAACCGCCACGAATTAGTAATAAGGTAAGAAAAAGAGAACAAACAAACCCAAAGGGTGAAAAAGCAAAAGGGTAGGGGTGTAAAGGGTGCTGTCGTGGACTCTGGAAAATCCCATTACCGGTAAGTAATATAGTCTTTTCCTTTCGCCACGACAGCACCCACGAGAGATTTGGAGAGAGAACACACTTAGGGAGGGACAACCATCTGAAGGACCGATCTCCCAAAAGCAAGGTCTGAGGAGGAAGAAAGGTCCAGCCGGTAGTGTTTGTAAAAAGTAGAAGGAGAGGACCAGGTGGCAGCCTTACAAATACTGTCAATGGAGACATCCGCCATGGCAGCCCAAGAGGAAGCCATTGCCCTAGTAGAGTGAGCCTGTACAGGGGATGGAAGAGACTCATGCTTCAACTCATATGCAACAGAAATGGCATCCCGCATCCATCGGGCCAAGGACTGCTTCGTCACCTGACGACCACGTCTGGAACCCTGAAAGGCAATAAACAAAGCCCTATCCTGTCGCCAAGGGGCTGTCCGAGATATATATGCTAGAATAGTTTCCCTGACGTCTAGTGTGTGAAACCGGCATTCTTCTGGTGTGGTAGGGACAGGAAAGAAGGAAGGAAGGACGATTTCTGCACTCTGGTGGAACTGTGAAGCTACTTTAGGCAAATAAGCCGGGTCCGTTTTGAGAACAATATGATCTGGAAAAATCCTAAGGAAGGGAGGATCCACGGAAAGAGCCTGAAGATCGCTAACACGACGGGCAGAAGTGAGTGCGACTAAGAGGCAGGTTTTAAAGGACAGCAATTTGTCAGATGCCGAGGCGAGCGGTTCAAAGGGTGGACGGGTTAGGGCATCCAGAATGAGAGTGAGATCCCAGGGGGGCGGGCAGGTGAGACGGATCGGCTGACCTCGGTCACACGCCTTGATGAAACGTATAACCCACCTATTACCAGCTATATTTGAATTGTAGAGGGCGCCCAGAGCAGACACATGCACTTTAAGGGTACTGACTGACAGACCCAGATCCCGCCCAGACTGGAGAAACTCCAGAATAGAAGGGATCGGGACCACAGAAGGTGAGGCATCAGGGAAGGAGGCAAGGAACCGTTTCCATACTCGACCATACTGACGGGTGGTCACCGGCTTCCTACTCTGCAGCAGTGTATCTACAAGGCGACTGGAAAACCCCCGTGAGTCTAGTAACGCCCTTTCAAATTCCATGCTGTCAAGTGGAGTCCCTTGACGCGTGGATGCAGGAAAGGACCTTGTGACAGGAGATCCGGCCGGGATGGGAGAACCCAGGGGTCCGTCACTGACATATGTCTCAGGAGGGAGAACCAGGGACGCCTGGGCCAGAAGGGAGCTATAAGGAGAATGCGAGATTGATCTTCCCTGATCTTCCGAAGGACTGTTGGCAGAAGAATCATGGGAGGAAAGGCATAAGCAAGGCTGTACTGCCAGGGAACCTGAAGGGCATCCAGGACTGTCGGCTGATCTGCCCTGTTCAGGGATCCAAACTGTTTCAACTGCCTGTTGTCTTTGGTAGCAAACAAATCTATAACCGGGAGGCCCCAGTACTGCACGATTTGAGCAAAAACTTCCCGATGTAAGACCCATTCTCCCTGACAGAGAGGGCGACGGCTGAGGAAATCCGCTTTGACATTGTCCACCCCTCGGATGTGTACCGCCGAGAGGGACAATAGATGAGTCTCGGCGAGTTCCAATAGGTGAACCGCCGTGGACATGAGGGAAGACGACCTCGTCCCCCCTTGGCGGTTGATGTATGCGACTACCGTTTGATTGTCCGTACAAAGCCGTACATGGGTGCCCCTGAGGAGGTGAAGAAAGGACATCAGGGCTTGACTGACCACCATGAGTTCTTTCCGGTTGGATGACGCAGTCGACTCTTGCATGGACCAAAGACCTTGGGTCATAGAGTCCCCCAGGTGAGCCCCCCACCCCCAGGGACTGGCGTCCGTTGTGAGGACACTGGTGGGGTGAACATGCCATTCCTTCCCCTTGGTTAAGTTCTCTTCCAGTAGCCACCAAGTCAGGGACGCACGTGCAGTGTCTGTCAAGATCAGAGGACGATCGAGGGACCCTGGATGGGATCTCGCAGCTGTCAGAACCTCCCACTGTAGCTGCCTGGAGTGAAGTTGGGCCCACTGGACAGCGGGGATACAGGAAGTCAGGGACCCCAACAGAGACATGGCAGACCGGAGAGAGAGTGATCTGTGATTCTGTGCGCGTCGTACAATCCTCTGGATTTTGGCCACTTTGTCCGATGGGAGAAAACAACGCTGTTGATGGGAATCCAGGAGCATGCCTAGGAAAGACTGAAAAGTGGAGGGCGTGAATCTAGATTTTTGTATATTCAAAAGCCACCCGAGACGGCCCAGAGTCGACATAGCATGATGGAGACGGAGAGAACATTGTGCCGCCGTGTTACCCACAACCAGTAGGTCATCCAGATAAGGGATTATGAAAGTCTGTTGCTCGCGAACGTGAGCAGTGACCTCCGCCATGACCTTGTGGAAATCCGTGGGGCGAGCGAAACGCCGAAGGGCATGGCCGTGAATTGGAAATGGTGAACAGAGCCATGAATGGAGAGTGCTACCCGGAAGTACTGCTGATAATGTGGGTGAACCGAGACGTGGTAATACGCATCTTTGAGGTCAAGGACCGCCATGTAACAATTGGGGTAGAGCAATTTTATAGTGGTCAGGAGGGATTCCATTTTAAAAGGCCGGTATTTTAGAAAGAGATTAAGCTTTTTTAGATTAATTATGGTCCTAAATGAGCCATCGGGCTTTGGTACTAAGAAAAGGGGGGAGTAAAACCCTCGGCCCCTCTCATGTAATGGGACTGGCGTAAGAACCTGCTTTTCTACGAGAGTGAGGACTGCCGACACCAGTGCGCTATGTTGACCCTCTGACCTCCTAGTGGGTGTAAGACAAAACAATTGAGGAGGGAGGGAGGTGAATTCCAGCCGGAGACCATGAGAAAGCAAATCCAGTATAAAGGAGCTGGAAGTGATGGTTTTCCAAATGGCCGTAAAAAAACGGAGTCTGCCTCCCACCGGAAAACCCCCATCATTGTTTAGGGAACTTCCTACGGAAGGAAGGGTTTCCGAACAGGGCCCCCTTGGACCCAGAGGCGGGGTTGTCCGATCTATCCCTGCGTTCAGGCCGGGTGGGCTGGAAACGACGTTTGCGATACGGGAGCCTAGAAGGAGGAGCAAATGCATTAGGGAACCCTTTTTTACTATCACCAGCCTTGGTGAGTATGTCATCCAACTGAGGACCAAAGAGGAACTCACCCTCACAGGGAAGTGCACACAGTCTCGATTTTGAGGATGTGTCCCCTTTCCACGATTTTAGCCAGAGGGCTCTCTGGGCTGCATTAGAAGACCCTGCCGCTCGAGCTGCCAGGCGGACAGAGTCAGCAGAAGCATCTGCCAGATAATTAGCTGCGTCTTTGAGTAAGGGTAGCGAGGAAACAATCTTATCCCTGGAGGTGCCTGACTTAAGCTGCTTGTCTAAGTGATCTAGCCAGACTAAAAGTGACCTGGCTGTACATGTGGCAGAAATGGCGGGTTTCAGCGCCCCTGCAGAGGCTTCCCAGGTTTTTCGCAGGAAGGCATCTGCTTTACGGTCTAGAGGGTCTCGCAGAAATCCCATATCCTCGAAAGGCAGTGCTGATTTTTTGGAGGATTTTGCCACGGCCACATCCACCTTTGGCACCTTGCACCATTGAGACAAATCCACATCATCAAAGGGGTATCTTCGTTTTGAAGAAGACGGGAGAAAACCGCGATGATCCTGTTTCTGCCATTCCTTGCGAACAAGGGTTTTAAGGGCCTCATTCACAGGAAAAGACTTCCGTTTCTTCTGAGTGAGACCAGCAAATAAGGTATGATCAGCTGATTTGGGTTTTTTTTCTTCTGCAACACCCATGGTTGATCGAACGGCCTTCACCAACACGTCCATCCCATCTAAGGAAAAACATGCTTTTCCAGCCTCATCAGAAGAGGATGAGGAAGAGGCTGAAGAAGAATCACTCTGGCTTTCAGCTGAGTCAGAAGACGGGGGGGAATCATGCTGGCGGTGAGTTTTCTTGGATTTCTTAGACCCTTGAAGTGACTGAAGAGAAGTCTGAATCTCTGTACGGATTAGTTCCCTGAGGTCCGGAGGGGGGGTAGTAGAGGCCGAAGCCTCCCCCCGTATAGCTTGGATACAGGGCCTACAAAGTCTTTGTATATAGTCTTTAGGGAGGGGGCAGGCACACAGGGGGCATTCCTTATTATTAGCTTTAGCGGTGCTTTTCTTAGGGGCCTGGAACAGAACCGGAAGGGAACATCAGTATAGGGCAACATTCACGAAGTTCACTCACCCATATCAGGAAAAGAACGGATACCGGCTTTGGAGGTGGAGACGAATGCTTTGTCAGGCGGTCCTTAGAGGATGCAGAGTCTACACGGTCCTCCTTCCTCTTACGACCCGTGAAACTCCTGGTGTCACTGGAGTCTTTATGTCCAGCATCCCTGGACGGAGAAGGGTCCCGGGATGGGGAGGCGCGGGGACTTCCCATCACTCGATTGTGTAGAAGCTGAGCAATTTCTATTAGAAAAGAAGCCCCCCCCTTTTAAACTGCGCCCTCCTCCAACCGCTCCTGCAGTTCCGGTCACCGCCGTACCAACAAGCGCTGATGCAGCAAGTCCCGGACACGCCCCCCCCCCGCGCGCGTACACGTTACTGCAAGCACGTAATGCAGGGGGAGCAACGGACTCATCGCACACAGCAACTCACCGGTCAGCAGCTCATGCACGTTAGGAGGAATCCACGAGTCTCCAAGCCATCCGTTCCTCCGGAAGTGTCCGTCCACTTCCGGGTCCCTGCAGTAGTTCGCGCGCGTGCTGACGCGGCAGTTCCCGGACACGCCCCCCCTCGTGCACACGCGGTCCGCAACCCGGAAGAAGCAGGAACCGTGTCAGCACAGGGAGAGCCACCGGCCCCACCGCGAACAGCATACTCACCAGCGCGGTCCTGCAGGCGTCATTTCCCAGGAGGACAAGGCCAGACCAAGGGAAAGAGGACGAGATGCACCGGAGGATGGAGTCCACGAGGGGAGCTCCACCGACCGTGCTTCTGGAATCCTGAGCTCCTCCGTTCCCCTAGAGACCGCACGGACTCTACTAGACCCAGGTATGGTAGGTTCCGATCCATTCAGGACAGGAAACCAACTGATGAGGGAGGGGGACCGCCCCTTTTTATCTGTAGGTTTCCTGTCCTGAAGGGGGCGGATCCCTCTCTCGTGGGTGCTGTCGTGGCGAAAGGAAAAAGCAGGACTACACATCATTTTTTTCATTATTGTTCAAAGCAGCGTACAGACATCTTACTCATGCTAAAAAGCTTGTTGATTGGCTGCACTGTCTATAGGGCCAACATCTAGAAGATTTTGGCCCTAATGGTTAGCATAATATAAAAATAATGCACTGTCACTTTCTTCTGGCCTTATTAATTTGGTGCATAGATATGAGTAACCCCTTTTGGCACAATTATTATTTTTATATTATGCTAACCATTAGGGCCAACATCTTATCGATTCTTTTTGTGTGCTTGTATAGATTAGACTACTTTGTTGCCATACCTGATATATTCATCTGTTGTGCTGCTCCTTTCGTTTTTTCTTTTCACTGTTTATTACACCTTGCAGTATATATTTTTTCATTGTATTATTCAATAAAATATATTTGATAATTTTTCTAGGCTATTTTTTGTGTATTGGCTTTAGAATTATTTTATAAAAGCCTATCCATGCATGTTCTATGGATTTAGTGATATATATCTTCCACTTGGCGCCTATACCCTACTGCTTTGGCATAATTTTGGTTATTGTTATCGGATGTACTACATTTTCCCTAATTGGCCTTCACAGATGAATTTTACTGTTCACATAACACATGGATGGCTTAAGTCGGCCATTAATAATATCAAACTAAAGGTGGCTTTACACGCTACGAGATCGCTAAAGCGATCTCGTTGGGATCACGGTGTTTGTGACGCACATCCAGCCACTTTAGCGATGTCGTTGCATGTGACACCTATGAGTGATTTTGAATCGTCGCAAAAAAGTTCAAAATAGCTCATCGGTGACATGCCCCCCTATTCCCAATTATCGTTGCTGCTGCAGTAACAATGTTGTTTGTCGTTCCTGCGGCAGCACACATCGCTATGTGTGACACCACTGGAACGACAAACATCTCCTTACCTGCGTCCACCGGAAAAGGAGGAAAGAAGGAGGTGGGCGGCATGTTCCGGCCGCTCAGCTCCTCCCCTCCTTTTCTATTGGGCGGCGGTTCAGTGATGCTGATGTGACGTCGCTGTGACGCTGAAAGAACCGCCCCCTCAGAAAGGAGGCGGTTCGCCGGTTACAGCAACGTCGCTGCACAGGTATGTGCGTGTGACGCTGCCGTAGTGATAATGTTCGCTACGACAGCGATCACCACATATCGTGCCACCAACGGGGGCGGGTGCTATCGCACGCGACATCGCTAGCCGATGCTAGCGATGTCGCAGCGTGTAAAGCGGCCTTTATTCTTAAAAAGCGTTTTAAATCTTTCGGACAGAAATATTAATTGAATATTTCTTTTATTTATCCAGGATACATGACGTTAATTCATATTTACATAAGACTTTAATAGGGTAAAATCTGTTTTCCTAACCCCATTAGGTCGTAGAGATGAAAACATATTTCTTGAGGTGAAGGGTTTGTCCCTTTCTTGTTAGAGGAACATGTCACCTGATTCATGCTGCCCATATTACATGGAGCATAAAATAGAGCATGACTGGAGATAGGTTTATTTTTCTCTGAAATGCTGGAGTATATACTGTAAAGATCTGACCGTTTTTTCCCAGCGCTGCTAAAGGTGACAGAGATATGGGAGAGACCTGTCAATCACATGGAGCGGTGGTTGAGCTGGACTAGTATGGTCTCTTCCTATAGTCCCTGGCCAGATCTTTAAAGGATATCTTCTCTGATACACTGGAGGGGTTCAGAGAACACTATACCTGGCTGCAATCGCACAGAAAGGCTTTGAATGATGCTGCCCCACATTGGGCATCATGAATCAGGTGACAGGATCCCTTTAAACCTGAAAAAGTAAATGGAAAAGCTGATGGCACCATCTTGAATAGTTGTACAATCTTAGAAAAGTGAAAAACAAGGTTTCGAGTATGGTATATGCAGTTTCTACATATTCAATGTAGTATGAACAATGTGGGATGCTTAGAGCTTGCTCTGAACGACTTTCCCCGGTGATCTTTGCAGACGCCAGACATCTTGAATTGCATGTCCTGCCTTGTTAAGTTCTCCAAAACTTCGTAAATCGCCATATTGCCTATACCTCTGAATGGCAGACTGGACAACAGTAATAGGGACGCTGAAATTTAAATGGGGATATGTGGCGCCTGTACAGTTATCCCTTGTATTACTTGCAACAATACCTGCAATAAAAAGGGATATAATAAAAACATTTATTCATACGGAATACAGCACCAATATGTTATAAATATTTCTAACAGCAGGAACAGAACGATGACGGGACACAAGATTGCTGACCTAAGTATATTAGCCACTACACGTATACAGTATAAGTATAGAGAGAGCCTGTGGTGACCAATTTGGGAAGTGGGTATGGAAAGTATTTGGACCCCTTTAAGTTTTTCACTCTTTGTTTCATTGCAGCAATTTGATAAATTCAAAAAAGTTCATTTTTTTTCTCATTAATGTACACTCTGCACCCCATATTGACAGAAAAAAAACCAAAAATGTAGAAATGTTTGCATTTTTTTAATCAAGAAAAACTGAAATATCACATGGTCATAAGTATTCAGATCCTTTGCTCATGCACTCACATTTAAGTCACATGCTGTCCATTTCCTTGTGATCCTCCTTGAGATGGTTTTACTCCATCACTGGAGTCCAGATGTGTTTCATTAAACGGATAGGACTTGATTTGGAAAGGCACACACCTGTCTATATAACACCTCATAGCTGACAGTGCATGTCAGACCAAATGAAAATCATGAAGTCAAAGGAACTGCCCAAGGAGCTCAGAGACAGAATTGTAGCAAGGCACAGATCTGGCCAAGGTTACAAAATAATTTCTGCAGTACTAAGAAGTTTGGGACCACCAGAACTCTTTCTAAACCTGACCGTCCAACCAAACTCAGCAAATGAGGGAGAAGAGCCTTGGTGAGAGAGGTAAAGAAGAACCCCAAGATCACTGTGGCTGAACTCCAGAGATGCAGTCAGGAGATGGGAGAAAGTTCCACAAAGTCAACTATCCCTGCATCCCTCCACCAGTGAGGCCTCTACTGCAGAGTGGCCCGACAGAAGCCTCTCCTCAGTGCAAGACATATGAAAGCCTACATAGAGTTTGCAAAAAAACACATGAAGGACTCCCAGACTATGAGAAATAAGATTCTCTGGTCTGATGATACGAAGATAGAACTTTTTGGTGATAATTCTAAGCAGTATTTGTGGAGAAAACCAGGCACTGCTCATCATCTGCCCAATACAATCCCAACAGTAAAGCAAGGTGGTGGCAGCATCATGCTATGGGGGTGTTTTTCAGCTGCAGGAACAGGATGACTGGTTACAATTGCAGGAAAGAGGAATGCGGCCAAGTACAGAGATATCCTAGAAGAAAATCTCTTCCAGGGTGCTTTGGACCTCAGACGGAGGGAGCTTTTCCATCTGCGATTTTCTTGTGCAAGTGCGATCCGATAAAAAATCGGATTGCACTCGTACCAGTGTTAATCTATGAGACAGTTTCATTTGTCCCGTTTTTTTCTCCACACGAATCGGGCTCTCGGTACAATCGCAGCATGCTGCATTTTGCACCGAGTCTCGGCTCACATGTGTGTAAATTCACACTGCACTCGCATGTTATGCGACTGCAATGCGGTGCACGCAGAGACAGACAGAAGAGGAGATGGGAGAAAGTGCTCCCTCAATCTTCTCCGCTCCTGTGATGCGATCTCAAGATCATATCACAGCTGCATGACCCTCGGCTGACACCCGCAGCACAGGGTCATTAGCATATCGCTTCCGATGCTCCTGCATCGGAAGTGGTACGCAAGTGGAAAAGTGCCCTTAGCTGAATGTTCACTTTCCAACAAGACAATGACCCTAAGCACACAGCTAAAATAACAAAGGAGTGGCTTTAGAACAACTCTGTGACCATTCTTGACTGGCCAGCCAGAGCCCTGACCTAAACCAAATTGGGCATCTCTGTAGAGACCTGAAAATGGCTGTCCACCAACATTCACCATCCAACCTGACAGAATTGGAGAGGATCTGCAAGGAAGAATGACAGAGGATCCCCAAATCCAGGTGTAAAAAAAACTTGTTGCATCATTCTCAAGAAGACTCATTGCGGTACTAGTTCAAAGGGTGCTTCTACTCAATACTGAGAAAAGGGTCTGAATTCTTATGACCATTTGATATTTCATTTTTTCTTGTTTAAAAATTTGCAAAAAATCTACATTTCTGTTTTTTTTTCTGTCAAGATGGGGTGCAGAGTGTACATTAATGAGAAAAAAATGAACTTTTTTAAATTTATCAACTGGCTGCAATGAAACAAAGAATGAAAAATTTAAAGGGGTCTGAATACTTTCCATACCCATTGTAGGTAGTACAAGGAAAAGTACAGGCTTTTGCCACTACTGGAAGGGGGAACTACTGCGACTACCAGGAATAGTGAAGACTGATGAAACTAATGAGAGAGTTAGGGTTGCACTCATGGTTTATGTATAATAGGACTCTGCTGTGATTACTGGTGGAAGGGGGTGTACTACATAGAAGTTTGGAAAAAGTAGGTCTACTTGTTGGAAGGGAGGGTTCTCTAGTAAGACTATTTGAAGAAAGGAGACTCTGTAAAACTGTGGACTTTGATGCGACAAATGAAAGGAACAGGCACTGCTGTGATACTGGGGCCACTAGAAAGGAGCATGTTTATTTAATGTTGGGAGGACACAACACTGACTACTATTGGGGGACACAGCTGTGACTACTAGATGTGCAAAAGCCAAAATGCAGTGAACAATCACTGTTGCCATCTAACAGACCTGTTTGGAATGGAATTAGATAATATCTTGCCTTCAAGAAGTTGTCTTCTTTTTCCTGTTTTTCCTGTTTACCTTTCCAGCAGTCATAAGCAGCATATAATGAGGGAAATCTGGGCTAATGCCTGGAGCCCTCGTTATCGGTGGCGCAGATCCCTAATCGGGGAGCTTTCCTGGGGCTGTGCTGCCGGCAATTCAAAATGGCTCGACTGGAGCTCCAACTGGCTCTTTTATTAAGTGTTGTTACAATACCGTCATCATGCCAGTATGTACACACTGGCCACAAGAAGAAGTGGAGCTATTGGGACCAGAGCAGAAAGCCAGAAACGGGAGCATGGCGAGTAAATGTATTTTTTTATATATGTGTATAGGATATATGCCTGTGTCGCGGGCGGGGAGGAGGGTGTCAGCACACCGCGCTCACCCCTTCTGCTCGGGTCCGGCAGTTGCTCCTGGTGGCTCGAGCCGTGGGCCGGATCCCGGGGTGTCTCGAGCGACACTCCTCGCCCGTGAGTGAAAGGGGGGTGTTTGTTGGGTGTGGGGATTGTTATAGTTCGTGACTCCACCCACGGTTGTGGTGATTGCACCACCGCTGCTCAGTGTGGGGGTCCCGGGGATGGTGATGCGGAGCAGCCAGGTGTTGTGTTGCCCCTCCGTGGGTAGGGGTTGGTGATCCCGGGGCCCGGTGATGAGATGTGAAGTGTAGGGCCTGGAGGGCGCAGGGGCGCGGGGGCAGCGCTGTGCCTTGCGGCACTATGGTACTCACTCAGCCTGACACACGGACACAGTTTGTACGGTAAACCAACGGCTGGTAGGACGGTCCCACAGACGGCTGCACCTGCACTCCCGGTAGGTAACAGTGACGTTTCTCTTCCTTGCACCTATGTTGTCTGATGGTAGCGGTGGATTCCCTCCGGTTACCCGCTCCCCGACTGCAATCTGGGCCGGAGGAGCTCTACACTTTGCCCGCAGGCGCTGGCCCTGGGGAAACTTGTGCCTTGGCGGTGGCGGTGTCTCCCCGGTAATGGTCGGGCTGTTGCCGTCAATCGGGACTTGGTTGCTGGGGGATCTGCGTCCCCGTCACTGACGGATTTGGCAAATCTGGCGACTCCTAGCCTTGCCGGGGTCCGAGAGGCCCCTGCCCTGGTGCTGACTGTCCTTCGGAACACTGCTCCAGACCACCGGGCACACAGCCAACGGGGTCCTTCCAGGAACTTCCAAACTGTCCCCCTCCAAACAGTCACCGCCGTCGCTGACCTTGCTGTTCTGGCCCTACACAAAGCGGGGCTCTCAGGCTTTCTTTCCTTCTGTCACTTTGCTTACTCTTCTCCTTTACTACTTTCCTTACTTTCACCACTGTCACTTCTCTGTTTACTCTAGCCCCTGCCTGGGCTACTCCTCACTCCTTCCACTTCCTCCTCCCTCACTCGACTCTCCCTGGACTCTAACTGCCTGGTTACTTCCTGCCTCCAGAGTTGTGAGCTCCTTGGTGGGCGGAGCCAACCGCCTGGCCCACCCCCTGGTGTGCATCAACCGACTCCTGGAGCAAGGCAACAAGGATTTCTGGTTAGCAGATGTGCCTACCTGGAGTGTGGGGTGTGGTGGTGTTGTGACCTGTGTCCCCTGGCTTGCCCAGGGCGACACATTCCCCCTTAGCAAAATGCAGACCGTCCGCGGGCTGCCGTCCTACACCGGTTTTATTTTTCTGTAAAAGGGGATAACAAGGGTTAATCAAACATAAATAACATTTTTTATCATAAACTCTTCCCAAACGGGAGGCACATTTACTTAAACGTTGCAACGGTATACGGTCACGGTTTCCGCTCTCTCCCACCCAAGCAACCTGGCCCTGATGCTGCCCCTAAAGCCCAGGCAGCACCCCTTGACCCACAGTCCAGCACAAGTTACCCGAGCGGGATCTGTCCTTCCCCTCCAGAGGGTGGCCACCGGTTCCTTTGGTGGCTGGGCCCTAGCCTGCTCTGCTCAGGGCCCTCCCTCCAACCTGCCTCTCCGGAGGCGGTATTGCGGAAACGGTAACGGTACCCAACATATTTACAAGCCACTTAACGTTTGTGGTGCCCTGCAAGTTCACGGGCTTGTCCATGGATAGTTCCCATGCCAAACAAACTTAAACGGTCCCCACGGGGACAACGGTGCCGGCTCCAGCCGGTTACAAATCACACGGTGAATCAGGTGAAAACTCGGTTCAATCAGTGTTTTTCCATTTTTCAAAACTTTCAACTTTTTCAAACAAACAGCAACACTCTTACGTTTGCGGACCCCTTTCATTCATAGAACGGTCTCCCTGTACCTAAGTGGGGGTCTACCTAGGTTGGAACGGGTGGACCTTCGGGGCCCGGTGTCAGTGGTACTAGACAGTGGGGTAGAGGGAACAATCGGTTCCTCCTCCCTGCTACAGTGTGGGGCAGGCGGAGGTGCAGGGGAGCTGGGTACAGGTTCACCCCTGGGCACTGGCACTAGTTCTGGCTCACGGTTGACCGCTTCCACTACTTCTTCATCCACGGGTTGTGGGAACAGTATCACTGGAAGAATCACCGCGCCGTCCTGTGTAGGCCAGTCTGCTGGGAAGTCACCCATTACAGTGTGGATTACCTCTGCTGCCTTCTCCACTGGTGGAGGAACCGGTACTTCGGCCTCTGCCTTCAGCGCTGGGGGGCATTTCTTTAGATGGTCCCGGGAAACTGTGGCTAGGGTGTCCCCTTGGTCGCGACTGATCTGGTAAGTCTTCCCGTCTCCCCATTCTGTGGGTTGTATGACATAAGGGACTTGCTCCCACTGATCATCCAGCTTGTGGGCTTTCCTCTTCCGTTTCAGCACCACATCCCCTGGCTGGAAAGGACCTGCGGGCGCCTTCTGGTTGAACCGGTGCTCCTGCTGCTCTCGGCTTCGACTGAGGTTCTTCTCCACATACTCCTGGATTTGCCGGTACTGTGCCCTCCTCCGACTTTCCCACTCTGCCGTTGAAGGGAGTGCTTCTGGGGCTTCCAACCCCATCTCCAGATCCACCGGCAGGCGGCCAGGCCGAGCCCTCATCAGATACGCTGGGGTGCACTTCGTCGAGCTGGACGGGATATTATTATACATGTCGACCAAGTCAGGTAGCTTTTCCGGCCACATGTTCCGTTCTTCCAGCGGTAGCGTCTGGAGGAGCCCCAGGACCAAGTGATTCATTTTCTCGCACATGCCGTTGGTTTGGGCGTGGTACGGAGTGGTCCGGATCTTCTTGCAGCCGTACAACTGGCAGAATTCGTGAAACACCTCTGCTTCAAAAGCCGGGCCTTGGTCAGTCAGCACCTTCTCGGGGTACCCATGGGGTCGGCAGAAATAAGCCTGGAACGCTCGAGCAGCGGTTCGACCAGTTAGGTCCTTAACGGGGACTACCACCATAAATCTTGAGTAGTGGTCTACCATGGTCAATGCGTAGGTGTACCCACTTCGGCTAGGGGTGAGCTTGACATGGTCCAGGGCGACCAGCTCCAGCGGCTGATGGGTGACTATGGGATGTAACGGTGCCCTCTGGCTAGTCTCGTCCTTTCTCCTCAGTGTACAAGGACCACATTCTCGACACCAGGCTTCCACCGATTCACGCATCCCACTCCAATAGAACCGCTCCCTCAACAGCATCTCCAGCTTCTTCCACCCGAAGTGGCCAGCACCATCATGGTATGCCCGCAGGACAGTAGCGACCTCAGCTTGAGGAACGATCAACTGGCATATCTTCTCATGGGTCTTCGGGTTGATAAGCTCACGGTACAGCCTCCCTTGGTTTAGGTAAAGCCGTTTTCGTTCTTTCCACAAGCGTTGAGCTTCGGCTGGAGCGGCAGGGTCTATTCCCATAGCACCTTGTTCCACCAGAGTCTTGACAAGGCGGACAGCCGGCGCTTGGTCCTGGGCGTCCTGCCACTCTTGACTGGGCCGCGGGTCCAGATCCACCCTTTGCTGACAGACTTGTACCCTCTCAGTAGGCAGCTGGTGAAACGCAGGCAACTCGATCTCCTCGAGGTCGTCATCCTCGCACCCCTCTTCTGACAGATGGGGCATCCGGGAGAGTGCATCAGCATTTATGTTGACACGACCAGCTCGGTACTTTATGGTGAAATCATAGTTGGCTAGCCGGGCTACCCACCGCTGCTCCAGCGCGCCCAACTTGGCCGTGTTCAGGTGAGTCAGCGGGTTGTTGTCCGTAAACGCTGTGAATTTGGCTGCCGCCAAGTAGTGGCGGAACCGCTTCGTGATAGCCCACACCAACGCCAATAGCTCAAGCTTAAAGGAGCTATAGTTCTCAGGGTTCCTTTCGGTCGGCCGGAGTTTTCGGCTAGCGTAGGCAATCACCTTCTCCTTTCCATCCTGGACCTGGGATAAGACCGCTCCTAGCCCCACATTACTGGCGTCCGTGTGGAGGATGAACGGGCTCCCATAGTCAGGGTACGCCAGGACCTCTTCTCCGGTCAAGGCCGCCTTCAACTGGCAAAAGGACTCCTCATGCTTGTCCTCCCACGACAGTGGGGCTCCAATGGGTCTACCACCTTTGGTCTGTCCCACGAGGAGATCTTGCATGGGGGCAGCCATCTTCGTGTATCCCTTTATAAAGCGCCGATAGTACCCCACCAGACCCAGGAACTGCCTTACTTCCCTCACTGTAGTTGGTCTCGGCCAGCTCTGGATGGCAGTAATCTTCTCAGGGTCGGGGGCGACACCATCCGCACTCACCACATGCCCTAGATACTGCACTCTGGGTTTCAGCAGGTGGCATTTTGAGGGCTTCAACTTCATCCCGTACTGGGCAAGGGACGCGAACACCTCGGCCAGGTGCTCCAGATGGGCTTCATACGTCTGGGAATAAACAATCACATCATCCAAATACAGCAGGACGGTCTCGAAGTTTAAATGTCCCAGACAGCACTCCATCAACCGTTGGAAGGTCCCAGGGGCATTGCACAGCCCAAACGGCATGCTATTGAATTCGCAGAGTCCCATCGGGGTGGTGAAGGCGGTCTTCTCCCGGTCCTCTGGGGCCACGGCCACTTGCCAGTATCCGCTGGTGAGGTCAAGGGTCGAGAAGTAGTTTGCGGTTCTCAGTGCAGCCAAAGACTCTTCAATTCGAGGTAAGGGATAGGCATCTTTATGGGTTATCTGGTTGATCTTCCGGTAGTCCACACACATCCGCATGGTACCATCCTTCTTCTTGACCAGTACCAACGGAGCGGCCCAGGGACTACAGCTGTCCCGAATAACCCCTGCCTCCTTCATATTCCTCAACATATCTTTGGCACACTGGTAATGAGCAGGGGGAATAGGTCTATACCTCTCTTTGATAGGGGGATGTTCACCTGTGGGAATGTGGTGTTGAACCCCCTTGATCCGCCCAAAGTCTAGGGGGTGCTTACTGAAAACCTGTTCGTACTCCTGCACCACCCTGTGTACCCCGGCCCTGTGATGTGTAGGGGTATCATCAGTGCCTACATGTAGCTGTTGGTGCCACTCCTTTGTGTCCCCCTGGGGTGGGGAAGTGCTGGGGGTAGGTGGGAGTGTGGATGGACTGGCTTCCTGGATAGTGTGAGGGTCCAGGGTGAGCAGCTTGGCAATGGTGGCATACCGGGGGAGCCTGACTTCTTCCTCCCCACAGTTCAACACTCTCACGGGCACTCTCCCTTTCTTCACATCTACCACCCCTCGGGCGGCCACTACAGTGGGCCAGTGCTCGGAGGGCATGGGCTCCATCATCGCAGGGTAGTCACGCCCCTGAGGCCCTACTGCTGCCCTACACCAGATCATCATCTCACTCCTAGGGGGCACAGTCAATGGAGCAACGTCCATCACTCTCACTCCACCAATCTCCCCTCCTGTTGAGCTTACATGCTGGCGGTACATCAGGGCGCGGATCTCACGCTGCACAGCCCTCTGCCGGCTCCCCGCCGCTGTGGCGGCTAGCTGTTGCAATAGGTTCAACACATCAGCCATGCAGTGTTCCATCACATTGGTTCCCAGCACTATTTTCGGGTTATGATCACTGGGTTCATTCATGATCACAATCATACCCTGGTGTTGCAGTTCAGCTTGCCCCACTGTCATAGCCACTTGTTTATACCCCACCTGGGTCAATGGAAGTCCATTAGCGGCAATCAAATTTATACTATCGTCTGGAGGCGCCAGCTCGTCTGTGGCCCAATACTGCCGATACAACGTGTACGGTATGGTAGTTACCTGTGATCCAGTGTCCAAGAGAGCCATCACTGGTATGCCGTCCACAGCCACGGGGATGATAGGGCGGGCCCCGACATATCGGTCTCGCCAGTCCGGGGGGCCACGGTGTTCTACTCCTGAGGATTGGCCCGGGGCCCCAGGGGTTGCTCGTTTAACGGGCACTGTCGGTAGTAATGGCCCGGCTTACGGCACTTGTAGCAGATTGGGGGTCTGCTCCGCGGGTTGTTAGCGCTTCTCCGCTGCATCCATGGAACATCTTCGGGACTGTCAGCAAGCTGTATCTGCGCTGGAGGCTGAGATCTGGTCAGAGGTTGTAGCGCAGCAAGGATCTTGGCAAGGTCTCCGTCCAGGCGACGTACCTGGGCTGCCAGTTCTTCCACTGTACTGCTCGGGGCTGTAGGTATTGGTGAGGTTGGTATGGCAGAGGCCGCCACAACGGGAGCCGTTTCGACGGGCCACGGGGCGGTTTCCAGAACTTCTGCAGCTGGGGGCTGTAGTGCTTTAATGGCCCGCTCCTTTAACACAGCAAAGTCCACATCAGGGTGTTCCAGGGCCCACAGCCGGAGTTGTTTACGATCCTCAGGGGACCTCATCCCCTGCGCAAATTGCTCCACTAACATCTTGTTGCTATCCGCCTCATTAATAGAGCTCACCCGCTTCAGCGTGCGGAGGGCGGTCTGCAGACGTAGAGCATAGTCCCGAATGCTATCCCCAGCTCGTTGCCGGCACTGGTAAAACTGCATCCTCAGCTCCGCTTCAGTCCGGGTCTCGAAGGCAGTCTGTAGCTTCTCGAAGATGGTGGCTACAGAGAGCCGGTCCCCCTCGGCCCAGGTCTCCGCTTCCTGCTCCGCCGCACCGGTTAACTGGCCTAGCACTATCGCTGCACGTTGCTTATCAGTCAGGGGGTACAGCTCTAGCAACGGGTTAAGCTTTTTCCGGAAGGCCTGTAGGGCATCCGGTTTCCCGTCATACCGCGGTAGCCAGGCAGCTCCGGGCGCATAGGGCAAGGAAAACGGCATGACCTGAGCAAGCGCGGGGGCCGCGGCACCTCCCGCCGGTACGACCGGGACCTGGGCAGGCCCATTCCCATCCGCGGGTGCCGCTGCAGCTGCGACCACCGCTCCTCCAGCGGCTCCGTCGGGCGCAGACATCTTGTTTCCATCCCCCTTAGCTCTTTCCGGCCCCTCCTCTCTCGGGGCGGGGTTTTGGCCTTCGCGCTTCTACTGCTCGAGAAGACGCTCGAGCGGGAACTTTTCGCGCCAAAGATGGCGGCTTCTGAAATTTTTCTGCCGGATGCCTCCGGCGGTAACAAGGCGCACCTCTACCTGACGGCAGAGCGGTAAGATCCTGTTCGTGACGCCAAGTTGTCGCGGGCGGGGAGGAGGGTGTCAGCACACCGCGCTCACCCCTTCTGCTCGGGTCCGGCAGTTGCTCCTGGTGGCTCGAGCCGTGGGCCGGATCCCGGGGTGTCTCGAGCGACACTCCTCGCCCGTGAGTGAAAGGGGGGTGTTTGTTGGGTGTGGGGATTGTTATAGTTCGTGACACCACCCACGGTTGTGGTGATTGCACCACCGCTGCTCAGTGTGGGGGTCCCGGGGATGGTGATGCGGAGCAGCCAGGTGTTGTGTTGCCCCTCCGTGGGTAGGGGTTGGTGATCCCGGGGCCCGGTGATGAGATGTGAAGTGTAGGGCCTGGAGGGCGCAGGGGCGCGGGGGCAGCGCTGTGCCTTGCGGCACTATGGTACTCACTCAGCCTGACACACGGACACAGTTTGTATGGTAAACCAACGGCTGGTAGGACGGTCCCACAGACGGCTGCACCTGCACTCCCGGTAGGTAACGGTGACGTTTCTCTTCCTTGCACCTATGTTGTCTGATGGTAGCGGTGGATTCCCTCCGGTTACCCGCTCCCCGACTGCAATCTGGGCCAGAGGAGCTCTACACTTTGCCCGCAGGCGCTGGCCCTGGGGAAACTTGTGCCTTGGCGGTGGCGGTGTCTCCCCGGTAATGGTCGGGCTGTTGCCGTCAATCGGGACTTGGTTGCTGGGGGATCTGCGTCCCCGTCACTGACGGATTTGGCAAATCTGGCGACTCCTAGCCTTGCCGGGGTCCGAGAGGCCCCTGCCCTGGTGCTGACTGTCCTTCGGAACACTGCTCCAGACCACCGGGCACACAGCCAACGGGGTCCTTCCAGGAACTTCCAAACTGTCCCCCTCCAAACAGTCACCGCCGTCGCTGACCTTGCTGTTCTGGCCCTACACAAAGCGGGGCTCTCAGGCTTTCTTTCCTTCTGTCACTTTGCTTACTCTTCTCCTTTACTACTTTCCTTACTTTCACCACTGTCACTTCTCTGTTTACTCTAGCCCCTGCCTGGGCTACTCCTCACTCCTTCCACTTCCTCCTCCCTCACTCGACTCTCCCTGGACTCTAACTGCCTGGTTACTTCCTGCCTCCAGAGTTGTGAGCTCCTTGGTGGGCGGAGCACACCGCCTGGCCCACCCCCTGGTGTGCATCAACCGACTCCTGGAGCAAGGCAACAAGGATTTCTGGTTAGCAGATGTGCCTACCTGGAGTGTGGGGTGTGGTGGTGTTGTGACCTGTGTCCCCTGGCTTGCCCAGGGCGACACACCTGTACATAGGGAGCTATGTGAGGGGTCATAATGAACTGTATGTAGGTAGATATGTAGGGGATCTTACTGTGCATAGGGGCTGTATGGACATATACTGTATGTAGGGCGCTATGTGAGGGCTCATACTGTATATAGAGGGCTATGTGAGGGAATATCCTGTATATAAAGAAGCCATGTGAGAGCTCATACTGCATCTAGGGAATTATACAAGGGCTTATGCTGTAAATAGGAGGGGGTTATGTGAGGGCTCATACTTTATATATGGGGGCTATGTGAGGGCTCATGCTATATATAGGGGGCTATGTGTGGGCTCAACTGTATATAGGGGTCTATATGGGGCTCATACTGTATATAGGGGACTATGTGAGGGTTCCTACTGAATATATGGGGTTATATGAGGGCATATCCTGTATATGAAGAGGCCATGAAAGAGCTCATACTGCATTTAGGCACATATGTGGGGCTCATGCTGTAAATAGAAGGAGGTTATGTGAGGGCTATATATATATATATATATATATATATATATATATATATATATATATATATATATATATATATACACTATATATAGGGAGGCTGTGTGGGGTCTCATACAGTATATAGGAGACTGTGTGAAAGCTCATACTGTATATAGGAAGGCTGTGTGGGGGCTTATACTGGATATAGATGGGCTGTGTGGGAGCACATACTGGATATGAAAGGGCTGTGGGGGCTCATACTGGATATAGGAGGGTTGTGTGTGGGCTCAGGGTGAAGCACAGATTCAGGTCATCGGGTATAGGAACCAGGAGGTGGGGGGTGATTGGTCTGCTAGGTGAAGTAATAATTTTGAGCAGCAAAATTGGGGAACAGACACAACAACTTTAATAATGACTTGACAATCTATGGAATGTCTTATTAACAATAAGAAAGGTGCAGTATTCAGTACCTAGAAGCTTTCCAGACTCTGCAGCAAACAAAGGTCCTCCGCTAGAACCTCCATGTACAGCACAGGACGTCTGTAACATAACTGGAACATTACCCACAGAAATTACAGCTGATAACACGCCAGATGTCACAGATGGACCGCAACTTTCACCAAGAGCTCCAAATCCGACAACATAGACATCTTCACCTAGTAAATTTGTACATAAAAGGGATTTAGATTTTCAAGTGATTTCAATCTCCAGACAAGTTTCCTTAAAGAAAACTTGTCTGGAGATTCATGCCATCCAAACCACAAGCAACATGAAAAATAAGAACAGGGTACTGGTAGAAGTGTCTAATGGTGGCTTCTCTCTGCCAAGTTCTACTTCATTGACTGTTTTCCATCAATAGGCAAATTGAGATATTGCTCCATCATCTGTCAATCATGTCAAGCAGAACTTAGAGAACCAGAGGGAGATAAACTCAAACCTATTTTCTCTGAAATATTTCAATCTTCTTATAGTAGCTCTTTAGAAATGGGGAGCCTATCCGTCTTTAATTTTACCAATTATTATGGCTGCATGAACCTCCTAACAAGTTCTCTTTAACTGTATATACACAAGGAACATATGTATTGGAATTACATCGGATAAAAATGGTATCACAGTACCCTTAGCTAAATTTGAAAAAATGATCTTGCTTTGTGCCCCACAAGTAAAATAATAGATACTTTCACCATGCCAGTGGTGGCTTTGTCTCTACCGGGGAATCACGTGACACAAGTCCTGCAGACAATCAGAGGTCGCTTTACTCTCCCTTCGAACAAATCATACATTCGGAGAAAGTAAGAGCTGTGGCTGCTCTCACTGCCTCCAGATGTCAGTTACGTCTGAATGAGGGGAGAGTGGTGAAAGAAGATTAAATATACCGTATCAATATAAAAGACTGTCACTGCAGAATTCAATTTGGTTAAAAAATACTGGAACTAAATTTAACTTCATTAACATTGTAACCTACCCCGATAATAAGCCTAGCAGGAATTTTCTCCCTTGTTGGCGTATGCTTAATATAAAAGCCCTACTCCAAATATAAACTCTCCAGTTCTGGTTCAATAATAAAGTGTCCATGCAATTACAAAAGTTAAAGAATATAGCAGGATACTTCATTAAAGTAGGCAGAGACCCCCTAAAAGACAGAAGAGAGATACCAAAGAAAGCAGAAAGCTCTCCACAAAAATTGCCCTCACCAGATCTCAAACAACTACAGCTGGCCAGTGCCGACGGTGGATAGGCTCTACCACAGTCCCACAGTGATGTGCATCGCTGTCAGGTCCCTTGCCATTCTGCCCAAAAACACAAATTGAGTCCAGGATCCTTCTGCTCTCTCACATACATACATACACATATATATATATATATATATATATATATATATATATATATATATATATATATATATATATATATATATATATATATATATATATACAGTTAGGTCCAGAAATATTTGGACAGTGACACAATTTTTGCGAGTTGGGCTCTGCATGCCACCACATTGGATTTGAAATGAAACCTCTACAACAGAATTCAAGTGCAGATTGTAACGTTTAATTTGAAGGTTTGAACAAAAACATCTGATAGAAATTGTAGGAATTGTACACATTTCTTTACAATCACTCCACATTTTAGGAGGTCAAAAGTAATTGGACAAATAAACCAAACCCAAACAAAATATTTTTATTTTCAATATTTTGTTGCAAATCCTTTGGAGGCAATCACTGCCTTAAGTCTGGAACCCATGGACATCACCAAACACTGGGTTTCCTCCTTCTTAATGCTTTGCCAGGCCTTTACAGCCGCAGCCTTCAGGTCTTGCTTGTTTGTGGGTCTTTCCGTCTTAAGTCTGGATTTGAGCAAGTGAAATGCATGCTCAATTGGGTTAAGATCTGGTGATTGACTTGGCCATTGCAGAATGTTCCACTTTTTTGCACTCATGAACTCCTGGGTAGCTTTGGCTGTATGCTTGGGGTCATTGTCCATCTGTACTATGAAGCGCCGTCCGATCAACTTTGCGGCATTTGGCTGAATCTGGGCTGAAAGTATATCCCTGTACACTTCAGAATTCATCCGGCTACTCTTGTCTGCTGTTATGTCATCAATAAACACAAGTGACCCAGTGCCATTGAAAGCCATGCATGCCCATGCCATCACGTTGCCTCCACCACGTTTTACAGAGGATGTGGTGTGCCTTGGATCATGTGCCGTTCCCTTTCTTCTCCAAACTTTTTTCTTCCCATCATTCTGGTACAGGTTGATCTTTGTCTCATCTGTCCATAGAATACTTTTCCAGAACTGAGCTGGCTTCATGAGGTGTTTTTCAGCAAATTTAACTCTGGCCTGTCTATTTTTGGAATTGATGAATGGTTTGCATCTAGATGTGAACCCTTTGTATTTACTTTCATGGAGTCTTCTCTTTACTGTTGACTTAGAGACAGATACACCTACTTCACTGAGAGTGTTCTGGACTTCAGTTGATGTTGTGAACGGGTTCTTCTTCACCAAAGAAAGTATGCGGCGATCATCCACCACTGTTGTCATCCGTGGACGCCCAGGCCTTTTTGAGTTCCCAAGCTCACCAGTCAATTCCTTTTTTCTCAGAATGTACCCGACTGTTGATTTTGCTACTCCAAGCATGTCTGCTATCTCTCTGATGGATTTTTTCTTTTTTTTCAGCCTCAGGATGTTCTGCTTCACCTCAATTGAGAGTTCCTTAGACCGCATGTTGTCTGGTCACAGCAACAGCTTCCAAATGCAAAACCACACACCTGTAATTAACCCCAGACCTTTTAACTACTTCATTGATTACAGGTTAACGAGGGAGACGCCTTCAGAGTTAATTGCAGCCCTTAGAGTCCCTTGTCCAATTACTTTTGGTCCCTTGAAAAAGAGGAGGCTATGCATTACAGAGCTATGATTCCTAAACCCTTTCTCCGATTTGGATGTGAAAACTCTCATATTGCAGCTGGGAGTGTGCACTTTCAGCCCATATTATATATATAATTGTATTTCTGAACATGTTTTTGTAAACAGCTAAAATAACAAAACTTGTGTCACTGTCCAAATATTTCTGGCCCTAACTGTATATATGTATATATACACACACACACACACACACACACACACCCCAGATCCAGTATCCCTAACACACACAGTTGCAGTAACATTCTACGCTCTCTCTCAGACAGAGACACACACATACGTACATACATAAATACATACTCTACATCCGATGACATTCCTTCTGGCCACCAGGGAGACCTGGGAGTGACCACTGTGGAACGAAGGGGGACCGACAGTGACTCATATATGTGTAGTCTGGTAAGTGTGATTCCCCTGTGGGGTGTTTGCCTTTTTTGGGGGGTAAATTTACCCCCAAATAGTTTCCCCAAAAATAAGACCTACCCCGAAAATAAGCCTTAGTGCATTTTTCGGGGGAAAAAATAATATTAGCCAGTGTCTTATTTTTGGGGAAACACTGTACTAGTGTGCTCCAAGAGTTGATGATTGAGGACCTCACCTGGGCATATGTCATCAATATATGAGGCCAGAACAAACCCTTTAATGCACTTTAAAGCGATCACAATCACACCTGTAGAGTATCCAGATGCCAAGACTGGTTCAGTAATACCAGGAATGGTTTCTTCTAATTCCACCACAGCAATGTCATAAGGAGAAAATACTTGAGTAGCGAACAACACTCGCCCTTTGATAGCCTGGTACCTGGTAGGATGAAATAACAAGGGGTCACAGTAAAAAAATAGTTGATTAACAAATATATATAACGACAAACAGTGGGGAAAAAATATCAAGGTGCAATGTGTGCAAAAGTAATATGTCCTTATCATTAAAAATTTGGTTAAAAATCTTCTGGCACCATACAGTATATAAAATAAGCCACAGCCAACCACAAAATTGGACTAATTAAATTATGAAAGTAGTTTATTTAAAGGGATTCTGTCACCCCCAAACTGCATAATCAACTAATTAAACATTTATATAGGGAACCTAGCTGCTATAAAAATCATATCACTGACATAAATTTTAGTGATGTAGCTGCACAAAATGATCTTTTAATCCATATGTAAATGATAACCCTGTGATGCACCCTTGGCCTAGCCAATGTCTTGGTGTACCGTTGTGCTCTCTGATTTCCATGTCTGGCAGAGATCCAGAGCTTGATGGACAGCACTCACGTTCTCACGAGGGCTCCATAAACTCAAACGCCTCTTCCTGCACTTGTGCGGCACCCCTGTGGTCCGGTTACTACAGTAGCGTTGCCCTCCTCATACGGGGTGATGTTATGCCTGGAAGTAAGAAGGGGGTCCCCCTGGCTAGGTAGCACCAGCTGTCAACGTTTACTGACTCCAGACCAGAAGTGGGGACTCTAACACCCGGTTTAAGGGGAGCTTTCCTATACATTGTGGCCTGGAGGAGGGGTTAGAGAGTGAAAGGAAAGATGAGAGAGAGGAAGTCGAGAAGAGCCTGGGGAGTGGAGCAGTGACAGAGCTCACACCAGAGCAGAGCGCTAGAGACAGGACACCGGAATTCTTGGTTGTTCGGGTTCTGAAGTCTCGGCAGCTGAATCTAGAGGGCAGGAGACTGCATGTCTTCTGGCCACACCAAATTCCCGGCCACACCACAGCATACAAGAGGAGCGGCACCTGTAAAAGGCTTGCGTTGCTTGCCATACGGGTGAGAAACTGTACCAACACTAGGAAGAGGGCCGCAGCATAGCTTTAAGCAGCAGGGTCCTATGTAGGACAGCGCAGTAGGAATGCCTCCGAACCTACCTGACTAGCTGGATTCCCCAATTTCTTCCAGGCTGCCTAGTCCATTACCATCTGAACTAGTTCCCCTGGCCTGCACCATCTACTACCAAGTAAAAAGGTAAAGGAAACTACACTCCCTGTGTCATCCAGTTATTGGTTGCGTCTTTGGCCCTATACCCCAACGTTAATTCCTCCATCATAGACTATACCAGTTGCCCTGGGGCCGTGCTCCACCTATGGGAAGCTGTATCATCATTGCTGCATCACCATCTACCCCAGCGGTGCTATCCAGCAGCACCGGCTATACATTGCCGAATACCACAGGTGGCGTCACGACTCATCTCCTGTAAATATCCCTCAATTAAATAACACTGCCAGGGTCATTGAGTCGGGCCCTGCCGCCGTGACTTCCCAACAGATCCGGCCCAGTCCTGAGTGTCCCACGGCCCTGGTGGGCATGTCACTTGCACACTGACACTGTAGGAGCAGGCGGTGCATTTACAGTGTCAGTGCATGTGCAGGCACACTCTGATCTTCGGCTCCTCTCTGGAGGTGCTCACTCGCTACACTTTCCGGAGTAGTGAGCGGCGTTCACAGACTGGCAGGAGCAGGAGATAAGAGGTGCACCTGACACTATGGTGCATCCTCGGCGTGGCAATGTCTCAGTGCAAGGAGATCAAAGTGCCCTCATTTGTGCAACTACACTATTAAAATGTATGTTACTGGTATAATTTTATACAGTCTAAAGGCTATGTGCGCACGTTGTGTACTAGCCCTGCAGAAATTTCTGCAGCGATCTGAAGAGCACACGTGCGCTTCAAAACGCTGCAGAAAATGTCCGTAGAGAAAAAAAAAAAAAAGCTGATTCCTTGCGCTCTGCCTGCAGCTCCTCCCATAGACAGAGCAGGAGCTGCCGGCAAAGCGCACGGAAGAAGTGACATGTCACTTCTTAGAACGCGGGCTTCGGGCAGCAGCCGAAGCGCTGCGCTCTAAGACGCCACGTGCGCACGGCTCCTGCATAATCTCCATAGATTATGCAGGGGACGCAGGACGCATGCAGTTACGCTGCGCTACAAAGCGCAGCATAACTGCATGTAATTACGCTATGTGCGCACATAGCCTAAAGGCTGCTTTACACACTGCGATATCGTTACCAATATCGCCATCGTACGTACCCGCCCCCATCTGTTGTGCGACATGGGCAAATCGCTGCCCAGGTCGTACAACATCGCCTGGACCCGTCACATTACTTACCTTCTCTGCGACGTCGCTGTGACCGGCGAACCGCCTCCTTTCTAAGGGGGCGGTTCATTAAGCGTCATAGCAACGTCACTGCAGCGTCACTGAACCGCCGCCCAATAGAAGCGGAGGGGCGGAGATGAGCGGGACGAACATCCCGCCCACCTCTTTCCTTCCGCATTGTGGCTGGGAGGCAGGTAAGGAGAGCTTCCTCGTTCCTGCGGTGTCACACGGAGCGATGTGTGCTGCCGCAGGAACGAGGAACAACTTCGTTACTGCTGCAGTAACGATATTTGAGAATGGACCTCCATGTCGCCGATGAGCGGTTTTGCACGTTTTTGCGACGATGCAAAATCGCTCATAGGTGTCACACGCAACGGCATCGCTAAGGCGGCCGGATGTGCGTCACAAAATCCGTGACCCCAATGAGATCGCAGTAGCGACCTTGTAGCGTTTAAAGCCCGCTTAAGTCCCCTATATATATATGCCTTGAAAAAGTATTCACTCTCCGTGAACTTTTTCACATTATTTCTTACAAACTTAAGTGTATTTTTTGGGATTTTGTTTAATATACCAACAAACCTCTGGGGCCTTCATAGAACCGCTGTTATTATAATGAGAATACATTACACACCGGTGGACTCAATTTACTAATTATATGAGTTCTGGAAGCAATTGGTCAGTTAGGATTTTATTTAAGGGTATCTGACTATAGGGGGCTGAATACAAATTCTCATCACAATTTTCAGATTTACATTTTCAAAATATTTAGAAAATCGTGCATCATTTACATTACATTCCACAAATACTTGCTGCTTAAGGTTGGTATATCACATAAAATCCCGCCAAAATACATTTACATCTAACTTGAAAAAATGTGGAAAAGTTCAGTGGGTATGAATACTTTTCAAGGAACTGTGGATGTTTAATTAACTGAATTTTCAACTGAGGAGTGTGATGTCTATGATTATTTGAGTAATTAAAGGACAGTGGCTAAAATGTGGTGCATCACATAATGGTAGACCTACAAGGAGGTAGGTGAAAGGAGTCTGCCTGCTGGTACAGAATCTTAATGGATTTTCCCAATCTTTGAAAAGTATGGTGTGTCCAAAGGAATACCAGGTATGCCTGTCAGATGCAGGTTCAACTTTTGAGACCCACATATATGTTAAAGGGAATATGTCATCAGGTTTTTGCTATGTAATCTGAAGACAGCATGCTGCAAGGGTTAAAACAGGGGTCGGGAACCGCAGGCCATATACAGCCCGCCATGCCCTTTTCTGCTGCCCCCAGGCAGATTCCCGGGAGTGGCAGTGCTTGAGCAGCCACCGCCGTCTTGCGGGCAGCCGGCCCTTTAAATCCGCACATATGCTGCTGTGCATACCAATGCGTTCTCCCGCTGGCCAGTGCCAGCAAGCTCAGGACTTACTTTGTGGGCGGGTTTAGCGCTCTGCGCTACCGTCCCACAGCAGCTTCACAGCCTAGCAATGTATGCACGCCCTCTGCCCTCAAAGCTGCGTACACGCCCTCTGCCCTCCAGAGCTGCGTGTCCAGCACCTGCTCTCCGGTGCTGTGAGTCTGGCGCTGCTATGTGTCCAGCGCCCGCCCTCTGCTGCGGTGTGTCCCATCCAGTGCTTTGTGGCCCCCAGAGTTGTGTGCAACCCTCAGTGCTGTGTGCCCCCCAATGCTGTGTATCACCCCAGGTTTGTGTGTCCCATCTCCCCCCCAGGGTGATATCAGGGCTCCGTAAGTGATATCTGTGCCCCCCCAGTGGTGCCTGTGCCCCAGCTCCTCTTGTGGTGCCTGTGCCCCAGCTCCTCTTGTGGTGCCTGCGCCCCAGCCCCTCTTGTGGCGCCTGCCCCCCAGCATCTCCTGTGATGTGCATGCCCCCCAGTGTCTCCTGTGATGTGCATGCCCCCCAGCGTCTCCTGTGATGTGTATGCCCCCCAGCATCTCCTGTGACTTATACATCACAGGAGGGTCTGGAGGCATATACATCACAGGAAGGCTGGGGGCATATTCATCACAGGAGGGGCTGGGGGCATATTCATCACAGGAGGGGCTGGGGGCATATTCATCACAGGAGGGGCTGGGGGCATATACATCACAGGAGGGGCTGGGGGCATATACATCACAGGAGGGGCTAGGGACATATACATCACAGGAGGGGGTGGGGGCATATACATCACAGGAGGGGGTGGGGGCATATACATCACAGGAGGGGGTGGGGGCATATACATCACAGGAGGGGCTGGGGAATATACATCACAGAAGGGGCTGGGGGCATATACATCACAGGAGGGGCTGGGGGCATATACATCACAGGAGGGGCTAGGGACATATACATCACAGGAGGGGGTGGGGGCATATACATCACAGGAGGGGGTGGGGGCATATACATCACAGGAGGGGGTGGGGGCATATACATCACAGGAGGGGGTGGGGGCATATACATCACAGGAGGGGGTGGGGGCATATACATCACAGGAGGGGCTGGGGAATATACATCACAGAAGGGGCTGGGGGCATATACATCACAAGAGGGGCTGGGGGCATATACATGTCCCCAGCCCCTTGTGTGATGTATGTGCCCCCAGTGTCTCCTGTGATGTATATACAGCAGTCCCAGCATCTCCTATGTGATGTATATGCAGCAGTACCAGTGTCTCCTAAGTGATTTATATGCCCCCAGCCCCTCCAGTGATATATGTGCCCCCTGTGAAGTACATACAGTAGTCCCAGTGTCTCCTATGTGATATATGTACCTCCAGTGTTTCTTGTGATGTCTATACAGCATCTGTTATGTGATGTATATGATTTACCAATCTTATCACAAAGAGTTGACTGCGCTCCAGACCCAGACAAAAATGAAAAAGCAGCTATGAGAAGAAACATGATTAATATCACCAGACATCACAGCCGCACCAAAGTAAGGGTGAGTTAATTATTTTTTGACCAAATATAGCAGGGTCATTTTCACATTGATAAATTTGAGCGGCCCCCGAAGGTTGGTAGAAATGTCCAAATGGCCCTTGGCAGAGAAATGGTTCCCCACCCCTGGGTTAAAACATAGAATTCAGGGATGCCTGTCTTGTCAAGGTCCGATCTGTTGTTTTTTGTTATGTTTGTTCTCATTGCTCAGTCTACAATGTCATGCTCATGGCAGTCCGGCACGCCCCCTCCTCTAGTTGACACCTCACTGTCAATGCTCTCTATAGAGAGGCTGGTGTGGACAGGGTCAGCTCTATGAGCTCTGCTACATGGCTAAATCTAAAAATTCTGATTGTGTCAGAACCGATGCACCCGGTAATCTAAGTGATACATCGTTGGATTCAGGATCTCTTTGCCTACATTATGCTGCTCTCAAATGTGGTAGCAAAAACCTTCTGGCAGATTCCCTTTATGATTGGAGATCAGAGTAGTGAGAAAGTACATCCTCCATCCCCCAGAGACCAGTAGGAACAAAGGAGAAGTACACGAGCCTTTTCCGGATGTATAATGCTTAGCAAGCCATATACATCAGATAAAAGCTTTCCAAAACTACTCAATTGAAATATTTGAATATATTTTGTTGATAAAGATAGTCACCTAAAACATAAAAACACATCAAAATTAAAAATAAAATGCATAGTATAAAAATGTTAAGAAAATGATATATTAAAGTAGCATACTGGTGATTTTTTGCTAGTAATCCTGTGTATGTGTAATGAGTACAAGCATATACTCACTACTGATTGGCGTCTTCTGTCTTTTTCAGCGGTGTTCCAGTCTGCTCCGTCACCATGTGACTGCTTTTTGACCGGATGGATCACATCATGTATTCTGTATGGAGCAGAGGTCACTTTTTAACATTTTTCAATGTTATTCTATGAGTGAATGAGAAGAGAGTTAAAGGGAATCTGTCAGGTCCTCTATGCGCTCTAACCTACAAGTAGGGTGATGTGTGGCCTAGTAACCCCTTCCTACCCATCCCTGTGTTGTAATATTGTGTAATATGAATGTATAAAGAAACGTTTTATTACTTACATTTTCCCTATGTAAATGATCAGAGGCTCTAGTCCCCTGGGCGTTTGCATGCTCTCCGTGGTATAACGCCCCTGTGGGCGTGATAGCATGGATTTACATGAGTGATGTACCATCGCTCCTTGAGCTTCCGGACATGCGCACTTGCCATTCTGGCAGCATTCTTATCTGGTTGCTTACTTGCCGGCTTCAGATGCGCTCTGCGCATGGTCAGAACCGCAGGAGTCTTCTGAGCATGCGCAGTGCGCGTCTGAAACCGACAAGCAAGCAGCCGGATAACAAGGCTGCGAGAATGGCAAGCGTGCACGCGTGGGCTCTCAAAAGCTGACTGTGACATCACTCATGTAAATCCATGGTATCACGCACACAGGGGCGTGATACCACGGAAAACATGCAAACGCCCATAAGGCGATGCGACTCCCAGGGGCTAGACCCTCTGATCATTTACATAGGGAACATGTAAGTAATAAAACTTTTTTTATACATTCATTTTACACAATATTACAACACAGGGATGGCAGGGATGGGTAGGAAGGGGTTTCTAGGCCACACATCATCTGCTAGTAGGTCAGAATGCATATGGGACCTGACTGGTTCCCATTAACATCGAGAAAGTAACCACCGCTCCATAAAGCAGACATTGTGCTACCTGGCAGGTAACTAATACGGTCACAGTGATGTCGCAGCGGACCAGAGTGCGCCTGAAAACGACAGAAGACAGTGACCGGTGAGTATATTGATACCAATTACACAGGGTTTTTAATAAAGGGGTACAATGAAAAAACAAAACATTGGAGTGCTTCTTTAAAATTATAGCCTGAAAAAATAAAAATCCATAACCACTCTTGTGCAGAAACCAATAGTGGCTCCTCTTCTTTAGTCTATCCTACAAGACTGTATGTAATTACTTACCCTTCATAGGTTTGATGCCCAGCTGAAATTCTCGGATGGTGGATCTTTACAGATACTTTAAGTGAATTTCTAATCACGTGTCTGCATGTCAATACTAGGTTTGGGCTCAATAAGACACCAGAACCCCAAGCTTGGCCACAATCGACTAAAACTACCGATGCCATTAGATGCTCTAACAACCCTGGACCCATATTCTTACACATTTGGTGGTCTACTAGCTGCAACGTTCTCAGTTCATTCCTTAAAGCAAGTCCTGTCTTTCCAAGAACTTTACTGATGTTGTCAAGGATATGGCTAAGAGAGCACGCTACTGTCAATCCCACCCACTCGTTCGTCTTCCAACAGAGAGGTGCCACTATGATGCCAATCAAATGCAAAACACCTTCTTTGCTCAAAAACATGCCGCCACCTTCTGAGCCTGGTAAACAGCGGGCATCAGTCAGCAGGACCACGTTTCTGTCACCGGCTGTATTGCTTAGAACACCTTTACTTATGGTATTCAGAAATATGTCAGTGTAAAACGATCCAAATGGAGAGCCACAAGTATACACGGTACTGCCTTTTACTAGCTTGGAGGAATCCATGATGCCTATTTTATGAGCATTTGGCAGCGGATTTTGAAGCTTCAAAATAGCAAACCAGTGAAGGTAAGCCAGATCCTTCTGAAACTCGCCATATTCACTTTTCTCTTCCTCGCTGGAAAACACCCAGCCCTCGTCTTTCTTAAATAGTTTCGAAAATGCTTTTTGGAAATCTGGACACGGCAGAAGAATGAGAAGTTGCGCTTGCTGTTGTAGCCGTCCACTTTTTGACTTTGACATGGGGACAAGTCCAAGCGCGGATCTGCGTTGCAGAACATCATCATGGCTGAGACCACCATACTTTGTTTCTATATCCGCATGAATGGAGCTCTCCACCAGAATCAATAAATCTGATGGCAACTCATTAGCGAAGAGCACAGTACAATCTGCATTGGCAAAATCATTTTCAGCATTTTTTAAGAAGGGAAAAAATACAGCTCCTTGGCAAATAACAATTCCCAATTTTCTATCTAATATTACCCCGCTGCAGCTCCACTGCCCGTCAGACTCAGCCTTTGACGCAGGGCGATACAAGGGTTTCTTGTCGCTTTCTGGACTAGTATGGTTCTTATTTTGACCTCCAAGAACTGGTTGTGTCTGGGAGACGGTTATAACACAACCAGAAGCCTGTGCCTGGACCAAATGGGGCTTCATCATGAAAAGCTTGATTAGGAGAACTCACTACCTAGAACTCCAGGAATAGGACAGCAGTGACGTGAAGCCTCCGCATATCCACATCTGGGTTAGGATCTGTCTAAATGTCTGCTAGACGCTTAAAGATCGGGAAACGTCGGAAAATAGAAAGTATACAGACAGCACAGACGTATAGTGTGTGCAGATCCAAAGTTCACAGCCACAGCCTAACCAGGAAGCACTGTGCAGGGCCAGGCTGTGAATGGCCGCTCATCCAGCTGCCTGCAGCCTGCTTCTGTGCCAGCCATTGGCTCCAATGTGTGACACCACTGCTAGTCATCCATCAGGTCCGCCCTCCTTTGTAGATTTAACCCTCTCTGTGCATCCACTCTAACGTGGAGCTTTCAAGCTTTATTAGCAGATTACTAAAAGGGGTATTCCCATCTCCAAGATCCTATCCCAATATGTAGTAGGTGTAATAATAATAATAGCAAATACCTCCAATTAGAAATGTAGTATAGCTCTTATGAAAATCTCTCACTTACCTTATGTGCAGGGCATTACAGTAGCTTATGTATCCAAGGTTATGGCCACACATTTAATTGCCTGTGGTCATAACCATGGATACCTAAGCTGTAAGGCTACATGCGCACGCTGTGTTTTTTTTTGCTGCGTTTTTGGCTGCAGTTTTGTCAGCAGAACTTTCTGACATTTGACTTCCCAGCAAAGTCTATGAGAAGTCAGATTTGCTATGCGCACATTGGAGTGTCAGCGTTTTATTTATCAAAAGTTTGTGACAAAAAAATGCAGCATGTTCATTCTTCCTGCGTTTTTGTCAACATTTGTCACAAAAACGCAGCAAAAACGCACCCAAAATGCAGCAAAAACGCACCAAAAATTGGGGGGGACCGCACGCCAGTTTTTTTTAATTATTTATTTATTTCTAATTATTTTTTTTTTCAATTCAACAAGCTTTATGGGCTTGTTTGAACTGAAAAATACATGAAACAATTGTTGACAAAACTGCAGCCAAAAACGCACCAAAAAAGCAGCAAAAACGCACCAAAAAAGTACCTACATTTTTTGTGACATTTCCAGGCTCTCTCTGACAAGGTGCAGTTTTGGCTGCATTCTGGCTGCAGTTTGTGAACACAAAAAGATGCAGCGTGTGCATGTAGCCTAATTCTTTGCCATCAGGCACAATCCGGCAAAAACATGAAAAACCGGATCAGGCGTCTTGCCGCCGGATCCGTTTTTCCCCCCATAGACTTTAATTAGCGCCGGATTGCCTTGCGTTTCATCCGTTTTACTTGTCCGGCGGCCGGATGAAACGTTGAAGTGAATGTTTTTTGTGTCTGGCAAAAAAAACGGATCGTGCCGGATCCGACAGCATATGGCGTGTTTTATAATGGAAGCCTAAGGACGCCGGATCCGGCGTAATGTGGCAAAAAAACAAAAACCGGATCCGGCCACCGGATCAGTTTTTTTTTTTTTTTTTAACTGAGCATGCTCAGTATCACACCGGATCTGTCAAAAAACTGAAGGAACTGATGGAAAAAACGGATTCGTTTTTTCGCCTGATTCGTCGTATCAGTTTTTTCGCCGGATCGTGCCTGATGCCAAAAAACTGATGTGTAAAAGCAGCCTAATGCCCTGTACATGAGGTAAGAGACATGGCTATATCAGGAAAACTAGACTACATTTCTAATTGGAGGTATTTACTAATATTCTTATTATTACACCTACTACATATTGCGATAGGTTCTTGGAGATGGGAATAACCCTTTAACTTCTGCATCTAAGCGATGCCCCAATCTTAATGTTATCTTGATCAAGCCATGCGCAGTTTTTAACCCTATGATTCCTAAATAATAATAATTAAAAAAAGCTGCAGCTAGAATCCTTAGTTATGAAAGCAGTGAAAGTCTATGCCAGCACTCCATCATGAATATTTATATATGCATATACAGGTATACTGGAGAATATATCTTCATGAGAGCGAGCGACGTGTAACTGAGCAGAACGTTGCCTTAAATACACAGGCAGGTGGTGTCCCCTGGGTGTACGAGCTACGCCTGCATATTCCAGACATGTCATTACTGGCAAGGATTGCATAAAAGGAAACAAATATATACTGTATATTTACTGGATTTAAATACTTATAATGGTTATAAAAAATAATACAATGTCACTTTCCACAGCTTTTTTATTTTATGAGGTTTGACATCGATTTTGCAAGTCAGGTAGGCCTAATTTAGATGTTTTTATTTACATACGAGGAAAATTCAGAGTGCTAGATCCAATTTTCATTCATTTTTGTTCAGTGTTGCCTTAGATTATATGTAAACTTAGTTATAGTCACACAAAATTGCAAAAACCGCAGTGTCTTTGCATCTCCTCATTGCTTTCTATGCTGAAAAAAAATAGATGTGCTCCATTTTTCAAAAACGCAGCAGTTTTCCAGTCCAGTTAGAAAAAACAAAGCAATGGTGTGCATGATGAGAGTTCTGAAATCTCATAGCTTTTGCTGAAACTGTAAAAGGCAGCTTGTAATTTGCATAGAAAAGCTCCAACAAATGCAATGTGTGAACATTGTCTAAAACAGACAGAATTTTTTTTTTTTTCCCTAAAGCTACTTTCACACATCCGGTTTTTGCTCTGCGGCACAATACAGCGCTCTGCAGAAAAGCCGCAACCGTTTTTTTTTGCCACCGGTTGCGTTTTTTATTGCATAGACTTACATTAGTGCCGTATTGTGATGCATGGGCTTGCGTTCGGTCCGGTTTTTGCCGCATGCGGCAGATTTAGCCGATGCCGCGGCCGGATGGAATGTTGCCTGCAACGTTTTTTGCTCCGGCAAAAAAACCGCATCGCGCCACATCCGGCCGATGCGGCGCATCTAAGGACGCCGGATGCGGCGCGATGCGGAAAAAACGCATCCAGCCGCCGCATGCGGTTTCTTCCACTGCGCATGCTCCGTAGCATGCCGCAACCGGAAAAAACGGACTGGCCGCATGTAAAAACTTATGCAAAGGATGGGGTGTTTTCACCGCATCCGTTGCATAGGTTTCACAGCCGGATTGAGCCGCAGTGCTCAAACCGGATGTGTGAAAGTAGCCTAAGACACAAACCTGTGAAAAGCCCCAGACACTAATGGGTATGTGTTCTGTCACATCATTTACTAATATAGGATCTGTGAACAAGTAGGGCTTAAATGAAGACTTAAGGGTGCTTTACAGCGCTGCGACATCGTGAGCGATAGCACCCGCCCCCGTCGTTCGTGCGACATTTGGTAATCGCTGCCATAGGGAACATTATCGCTACAGCAGCGTCACACGCACATACCTTTGCAGCAACGTCGCTGTGACCGCCGAACAGTCCCTCCTTCAAGGGGGAGGTGAGTTCGGCGTCATACAGACATCACTGAGGTGTCACTAAGCGGCCGCCCAATAGCAGAGGAGGGGCAGAGATGAGCGGCCGGAACATGCCGCTCACCTCCTTCCTTCCACATTGCCGGTGGACGCAGGTAAGGAGATGTTCGTCGGTCCTGCGGTGACACACATAGCGATGTGTGCTGCCGTAGGAACGACAAACAACCTCACTACTGACCAGATAACGATTTTTAGTAAATGAACGACGTATCACAGACCAACGATTTTTAACTCTTTTGCGATCATTTAAGGTCGCTCCTTGGTGTCACACTGCGATGTCGCTAACGACGCCGCATGTGCGTCACAAACACCGTGACCCTGACGATATATCGTTAGCGATGTCGCAGCGTGTAAAGCAGCCTTATGGCTATGTGCGTATGTTGCATAGTGTACATGCTGAAAATTCTGCAGTGATTTGGCAGTGCATGTGCGCTTCAAATCACTGTAGAAACACTGTGTAATGGATGCAGTGTGTCTGCAGAATAGATGCTGATTTCATGCGCTCGGGATGCTGCCTCTCCCATAGACAGAGTGGCAGGAGCATCCAAAGCGCACGGAATAAGTGACATGTTGCTTTTTTTGAGCGCAGCGATTTTGTCAAAATTTCAGCATGTAAATCACTGCGCTTTCAAACGCAACGTGCGGATGGATTATGCACAATCTTAAGGGATTGCTGGGGACGCAGGACACATGCGTTTACACTGCAGTGCAATAAGCACTGTAGCCTTAAGCTACATGCGCACGCTGCAGTTTTTGTTGCTTTTTTTGGTGCAGTTTTGTTGTCAGAAAGTTCTCACTTTTGACTCCCCAGCAAAGTCTATGAGAATTCAGATTTTCTGTGCACACGTTGCAGTTTTTTGTCTGCAGTTTATCGGTCACAAACGTATGACAAAAAATGCAGCATGTTCATTCTGGCTTTTTTCACTGACAAACACATGAAGTCAGAATTGACAAAAATGCGTTAAAAACGCACCAAAAAAAGCAACTAAAATGCACCATTATTACAAGCGTTTTTTTATGACATTTCCAAGCTCTCTGTCACAAGGTGCAGTTTTGGTTGCAGTTTGGGTGCAGAAAAAACTGCAGTGTGCACACATAGCCTTATGCTATGTTCACACAGGGCTTTTTTGTTAAGTTTTTTTTCCTGACCAAAACCTGATCTTGTGGCAGGAAATCTGCTTTGCGTCATGTGTGTTTTTAGTGTAGTTTTTGGTACGGTTTTTCTACAAAATGGGTTGTATCAATGTAAAAATGTTCCAAAAACGCTGGAAAGAATTGACGTGCTCATTCTTTGAAATCTGCAGCAAAAACACAGGTATTTGATAAAACAGTGAGGAAAAATCTGCAGGTGTTTGTGTGTGTGTGTGCATGAGATTTCAGAAATCTCAGACTTTGCTGGTACTGTAAAAAGCAGCTTTTTATTAGCATGGATTTGCATAAAACGCAGCAAAAACTTACCAAAAAAAGCTTTGTGTGAACATTAGTTTTTTTGTCTCATACTTGGAAAAAAAAATACAGTGCTGGATCAGAATTTCATTAGTATCGTTTTCTCATTTACCATGTTTGCCCCTGTTAAAGTAAAAAAAAGCTTATACTCGCCTCCTGTACCAGCAGTGTTGGCACTCACGCTTCCATGGCCTTAACCCCTTAACGACCGCGGGCCGTAAAATTACGTCCTAAATGACATAATGTTACTGCTCGCGGTCCTCCGGCGGCAGCATGCCGCGATCGGCACACATCTCAGCTGATTTTCACAGCTGAGATGTGTGCCTGCTAGGCACGAGCAGAATCGTTATCTGCTCGTGCCGATTAACCCCTTATATGGCGCTGTCAATACATGACAGCGCCATTATAAGCGCGATTGCTGTAATATTTTCCTTACCGCCCGATACCGGAAGTCACGTGACGCAATCACGTGACTCTCGATAGTTGTCATGGTAGCACAGGGTCATGTGATGACTCCTGTACTACACCTGACTTGGTTTCACTTTCGCTGTGCCCGGGGCACAGCAAAAGAGAAAGAGAGCGTATCTGCTGTTTACAGCCTTCCAGCTGTGATCAGCAGATACTGCAGAGCGATCGGAATGCTGATCGCAATAGCCCCCTAGGGGGACTAGTAAAATAAAAAAAAGTTAAAAAATAAGTTAAAAATTAAAAAAACACAAAAAACCTAAAAGTTCAAATCACCCCCCATTCGCCCCATTGAAAATTAAAGGGTTAAAAAAATAAAAAATATACACATTTGGTATCGCCGCGTTCAGAAACGCCCGATCTATCAAAATATAAAATCAATTAATCTGATCAGTAAACGGCGTAGCGGCAAAAAATTCCAAACGCCAAAACGACGTTTTTTTGTCTCCACAACTTTTGCGCAAAATGCAATAAGAGGCGATCAAAACGTAGCATCTGCGCAAAAATGGTACCGTTAAAAACGTCAGCTCGAGACGCAAAAAAATAAGCCGTCATTGAGCCTAAGATCCCGAAAAATGAGAACGCTACGGGTCACGGAATATGGCGTAAAACGTGCGCCACTTTTTTCGGACAAACTTCCGATTTTTTTTTAACCCCTTATATAAAAGTAAACCTATACATGTTTGGTGTCTACGAACTCGCACTGACCTGAGGCATCACACCCACACATCAGTTTTACCATATAGTGAGCACAGTGAATAAAATATCTCAAAAACCATAGTGCTATCGCACTTTTTTTGCAATTTTTCAGCATTTGGAATTTTTTTGCCATTTTCTAGTACACAATATGGTAAAACTGATGGTTTCATTTAAAAGTACAGCTCGTTCCGCAAAAAATGAGCCCTCACATGACCATATTGACTGAAAAATAAAAAAGTTACGTCTCTCAGAAAAAGAATGGCGAAAAAAAAAAACGGAAAGCGAAAAATCGGCCGGTCGTGAAGGGGTTAAAAGTGAGAATGTCACACGATCTCCATGCCCAATCAGCGCCAGCTTCACTCTGTTTTCGGCCACATTAAACATCAAGAGGAAGTCAGAGCTGTGGCTAGGCAATCTCTTCCTCTTGATTACGTCTATGTCCAAAGGCAGAGTGAACCCAGTACTGATTGGGCACGGAGCTCTTGTGATGTAACTGTAGCATTCACGGGGCAGGGGTTAAATTACTCATCGCCGGGCCGGTGTTGTTGGGTCTGGGATGTCACGGGTGGCCCTGCCTGGCTTCGTGACCCCAAGGTGTACACCAAAAGGAGATTGAAGGATGGGATGAGGATGTTGGGAGTAGTGGTTGTCTCGTGACGCCACCTGCGGTATGCGGCCAGGGATTTGCTACCGCTGCGGTTGCTGTCCTCTGGGGCAGATGGTGTTGCAGCTACAATAGTTCAGCTTCCCGCAGGTGAAGTTAGGCCCCAGGGAAGATGATGGAGGTAGTAGTGGCCGTTGGTGCCGAAGCGTGGGGTGACGGCAATGAAGGGCTAAGACAGTAGTTGCTGTTCCAGGTCGTAACTCACTGCCCGTGGGCTGACCGGAGGTGCCGGTCTTCACCGTAATGGGCCTCAGGCAATCCCGGGTAAGTTAGAGGCAGGCACCGGTGTTTGAAAGTGTCCTTTCCCAAGGGATGCCCCTTCAGAAGTGAGGAACCCAGACTAAGCTTCCTGCTCCAAGCCTCAGGCTCCGTGAAGATAGAAGAAGGAAAGTAGTGTTGTGTAGCCAGAACTGTAGTCCCAGTTTGACTGAAGTTTGTGTCAGAGTTGCTCCTACTTCTACCCCAAGTGGTGCCCGCCCCCCGGGTGATTGTCCTAGAGACCGGAAAAGGCCCATGGCTCGTGATGGCCACCCCCCCCCAGCCTACTCTAGTCCAGCCCCTGGTGAGAAGGTACCTAAGCTGTATGTAAGGTGAAGTGTGGAAACACCAGTGATTGACCCTTTCCCTACCCGAGATGAATACTGCACCTTAAGTGAGGTGCAGTACCTTGTGGTGACTGAAGCCTCAGGGGTGCCACATAACCTCAACTGAGCCCTGGGGAGGGAGTACCATCACCACTAAAACGGTGTCGGCACGGGAGGTGAGTATTAGGCCCGTGTGACACAGTCGTATATCATGCTAATGACACGACTCAAACGCTGATCAGAATTTGAGCTTCATGTCAGTGTATTGTCTTTTTGTGATTTGATTTTCTCACATTTGAGAATCAGAGCACAAGTGAGGAGAAGATGGAAAACTTAATTTCTCCATCTTCTCCGCTGCATGTTTCTGCATTTATCAGACTGCACTCGGCTGAAATCCAAGTCTAGTCTGATGTTTGGCACACAGCCATAGCCTTGGATGGGCGTGTGTCATCAGATTATTGGATGGATTCGCAGCATGCTGCAATTTGTCTCTCATGCTGGGTCGTCATGAGAAGGGAAAAAACCCCCCCAAAAAAACAAAACAATTTGCCACTAGTATAACATTGGGCCAGGTGCTATCCAACAAAACATCGGTTAGCACTTGGCCTTGTTATATGCTCATGAGAGCGAACCTTAAGCTTTAAGAAGAATGAGAAGAGGATGAACAAGTAGTGGAAAACTCCTTTAAAACAGAGAGAGACTGGGGAGCCCACTCACCACTGCAGGAGCAAGTCATCATCTTTCCTATGAGCCGCAGCTCCCAGTCAGATTTCCAGACACTGCAGACTGGCAACCGCACTTTGCTGGCTGCCGGCCCTTCAAACCCACAATGCATGAGCCCAGAGCGCTCACTGCTGAATGCTGCGTGCACATGCGCTGCAGGCCAGGGTTCATTTGTGGGACAAGTTAGCATGCAATGCTCTCCTGTCCCACATAGGAAGAGGAGTGGCTGCTGGCCCCCAGTGACCTCCAGTGCTGCCTGTTCTTCCAGTGTCCTGGACCCTTAGTATGTGTCATACATCCCCCCCCTCCTGCATATACCCCCAATATGTGTATGCCCTCCACTGGCCCCAGTAACATGTGTGCCCCCCCAGGGCTGGATGTCCTCCCAGCATCCCCACTATGTGTAAGCCCCCAGTATCTGTATGCACTCCACTGGCCTCAGTTATGAGTATACCCCCCCTCCCAGTGTCCCCAGTACTCTGTATGCCCCCAAGCTGCCCTGTGATGTATATACTGTAGCCCGTGTGTCCTGTGATGCATATACAGCAGTCGCAGTGTGCAGTGTCTGCTAGCAGTGACTAGGTCGGAACACAAACCCAGCCCGGCAGTCATTGCTAGCATAGTGCACAGCCATGTCTGCTAAGGTGACAATCATCTCGCAGAATGCCCTGCACAGCCACATGCCCAGGAGGCTGCTGTGCCGCCTTCCCCATAGTCAGTCAGTCTGCATGCATATAATAAAATATATACATATATATATACATATATATATATATATATATATATATATATATATATATATACACACATACATATATATATACACACACAAATATTTTATTATATATATATATATATATATATATATATTATATATACACATACACATACACCTACATATGTATGTGTATGTGTAATATATATATTAATTACACATATACACATATATACAATATACACATATATACAATATACACAATATATACATATACGATATATACATATATTAATTACACATATATAATATCTACATATATTAATTACACATATATAATATATACATATATAATATCTACATATATAATATCTACATATATATATCTACATATAGAATTGCCTTAGTCTGTCTGTCTGTCTGTCATGCTCCGAAATTGTGTCCTTACGGTGACACAAAGCTGATTGGCCGCTGGGCTCGCCATGGCCCCGCCCCCCCACACGGATTGGCCTCTCGCCCCGGCTCTCTGCAGGCCCCGCCCCCCTCACGCAATGCACGCTCGCTCTGGCCCAACTGACACGGAGCTCCGATTCCCAGGTGAGTACACACACACACACACATCAGATCACACTCACTCTCACACACACCTTACACATCACAACATCCTGGGATATCGCTTGCTTCTACACCGGCTCCGTCAGGATCCCAGCAGCGCCAGACATAACCTTGCGATGCTGGGATCTTGACGGAGGCCGTGAAAGCTGGTAACCATTATACACATCGGGTAACTAAGGTCCCTTAGTTACCCGATGTGTATCATAGTTACGAGCGTACACCGGCTCACACTCACTCTCTCACACACATCACACACACATCACATCGCATCCACACATCAAGGTCCTGCAGCGGCGGAACATACACACACGCACACACACACATAACAGCACACACACACATATACACACATCAGATCACACTCACCCTCACACACACATCACATCGCATCCACATACTCACAACATCCTGGGATATCGCTTGCTTCTCGGCGGCGATACTGTGCAGTGAGCTTCCAGGACCTGACGGAGGATCACATGGCCAGAAGCATGTGATATCTCCGGATGTTGTGAGTATCAGCGCGTATGTGCGATTTCGTCAGTGTCTGTGTGTGTGAGTGTATGCGATCGGGTGTGTGTGAGTGTATGCGATCGGGTGTGTGTGAGTGTATGCGATCGGGTGTGGGTGAGTGTATGCGATCGGGTGTGGGTGAGTGTATGCGATCGGTTGTGTGGGTGAGTGTATGCGATCGGTTGTGTGGGTGAGTGTATGCGATCGGTTGTGTGGGTGAGTGTATGCGATCGGTTGTGTGGGTGAGTGTATGCGATCGGTTGTGTGGGTGAGTGTATGCGATCGGTTGTGTGGGTGAGTGTATGCGATCGGTTGTGTGGGTGAGTGTATGCGATCGGTTGTGTGGGTGAGTGTATGCGATCGGTTGTGTGGGTGAGTGTATGCGATCGGTTGTGTGGGTGAGTGTATGCGATTGGTTGTGTGGGTGAGTGTATGCGATTGGTTGTGTGTGTGAGTGTATGCGATCGGGTGTGTGAGTGTTGGCAGAGGAGCACGGCGTGCTGGAGGAGGCTGGGAGCAGAGAGGCTGATCTTGGGGAAGGCTGGGAGGGGGAGGCTGATGCTAGGGGAGACTGGGAGGGGAAGGCTGATGCTGAAGGAGGCTGGGAGGAGAGAGGCTGATCCTGGGGAAGGCTGGGAAGGGGAGGCTGATGCTGAGGGAGGCTGGAAGGAGAGAGGCTGAGGCTGGGAGGAGAGAGGCTGATGCTGGGGAAGGCTGGAAGGAGAGAGGCTGAGGCTGGGAGGAGAGAGGCTGATGCTAGGGAAGGCTGATGCTGAGGGAGGCTGGGAGGGGAAAGCTGATGCTGGGGAAGGCTGGGAGGACGGAGGCTGGGAGGAGAGAGGCTGATCCTGGGGAAGGCTGGGAGAGGGAGGCTGATGCTGGGGGAGGCTGGAAGGAGAGAGGGTGATGCTGAGGGAGGCTGGAAGGAGAGAGGCTGATGCTGGGGGAGGCTGATGCTGGGGGAGGCTGGGAAGACGGAGGCTGGGAGGAGAGAGGCTGAGCCTGGGGAAGGCTGGGAGAGGGAGGCTGATGCTGGAGGAAGCTGGAAGGAGAGAGGCTGATGCTGGGGGAGGCTAGAAGGAGAGAGGCTGATGCTGCGGAAGGCTGGGAGGCGAGAGGCTGATGCTGCGGAAGGCTGGGAGGAGAGAGGCTGATGCTGGGGGAGGCTGGGAGGAGAGAGGCTGATGCTGCGGAAGGCTGGGAGGAGAGAGGCTGATGCTGGGGAAGGCTGGGAGGAGAGAGGCTGATGCTGGGGACAGAGAGGAGAGGCTGATGCTGGGATGAGAGAGGCTGATCCTGGGGAAGGCTGGGAGGGGAAGGCTGAGAGAAGAGAGGCTGATCCTGGGGAAGGCTGGGAGGAGAGAGGCTGATGCTGGGGGAGGCTGGGAGGAGAGAGGCTGATGCTGCGGAAGGCTGGGAGGAGAGAGGCTGATGCTGGGGGAGGCTGGGAGGAGAGAGGCTGATGCTGCGGAAGGCTGGGAGGAGAGAGGCTGATGCTGGGGGAGGCTGGGAGGAGAGAGGCTGATGCTGCGGAAGGCTGGGAGGAGAGAGGCTGATGCTGGGGAAGGCTGGGAGGAGAGAGGCTGATGCTGGGGACAGAGAGGAGAGGCTGATGCTGGGATGAGAGAGGCTGATCCTGGGGAAGGCTGGGAGGGGAAGGCTGAGAGAAGAGAGGCTGATCCTGGGGAAGGCTGGGAGGGGAAGGCTGAGAGAAGAGAGGCTGATCCTGGGGAAGGCTGGGAGGGGAAGGCTGAGAGAAGAGAGGCTGATGCTGAAGGAGGCTGAGGCTGGGGTAGGCTGGGAGGAGAGAGGCTGATGCTAGGGACAGAAAAGGCTGATGCTGTGAGGAGAGAGGCTGATGCTGTGAGGAGAGAGGCTGATGCTGGGAGGAGAGAGGCTGATGCTGTGTGCAGAGAGGCTGATGCTGTGTGCAGAGAGGCTGATGCTGTGTGCAGAGAGGCTGATGCTGCGGGCAGAGAGGCTGATGCTGCGGGCAGAGAGGCTGATGCTGCGGGCAGAGAGGCTGATGCTGCGGGCAGAGAGGCTGATGCTGCGGGCAGAGAGGCTGATGCTGCGGGCAGAGAGGCTGATGCTGCGGGCAGAGAGGCTGATGCTGCGGGCAGAGAGGCTGATGCTGCGGGCAGAGAGGCTGATGCTGCGGGCAGAGAGGCTGATGCTGCGGGCAGAGAGGCTGATGCTGCGGGCAGAGAGGCTGATGCTGCGGGCAGAGAGGCTGATGCTGGTGCAGCATGGGGAATGGAGCACGATGGGGGGTGCTCAGCATGGGGGATGGAGCACGATTGGGAGTGCGCAGCATGGGGGATGGAGCACGATTGGGAGTGCGCAGCATGGCAGATGGACCACGTTTGGGAGTGCGCAGCATGGAGGATGGAGCACGTTTGGCAGTGCGCAGCATGGCGGATGGACAACATTTGGGAGTGAGCAGCATGGCGGATGGAGCACGTTTGGGAGTGCGCAGCATGGCGGATGGAGCACGTTTGGGAGTGCGCAGCATGGCGGATGGACCACGTTTGGGAGTGCGCAGCATGGCGGATGGACCACGTTTGGGAGTGCGCAGCATAGCGGATGGACCACGTTTGGGAGTGCGCAGCATGATGGATGGAGCACGTTTGGGAGTGCGCAGCATGACGGATGGAGCACGTTTGGGAGTGCGCAGCATGCCGGATGGTGCACGATGGGGAGTGCGCAGCATGGCGGATGGACCACGTTTGGGAGTGCGCAGCATGGCGGATGGACCACGTTTGGGAGTGCGCAGCATGACGGATGGAGCACGTTTGGGAGTGCGCAGCATGACGGATGGAGCACGTTTGGGAGTGCGCAGCATGACGGATGGAGCACGTTTGGGAGTGCGCAGCATGCCGGATGGTGCACGATGGGGAGTGCGCAGTATGGCGGATGGAGCACGTTTAGGAGTGCGCAGTATGGCGGATGGAGCACGTTTAGGAGTGCGCAGTATGGCGGATGGAGCACGTTTGGGAGTGCGCAGCATGGCGGATGGAGCACGTTTGGGAGTGCGCAGCATGGCGGATGGAGCACGTTTGGGAGTGCGCAGCATGGCGGGTGGAGCACGTTTGGGAGTGCGCAGCATGGCGGATGGAGCACGATGGGGGGTGCGCAGCATGGCGGATGGAGCACGTTTGGGAGTGCGCAGCATGGCGGATGGAGCACGTTTGGGAGTGTGCAGCATGGCGGATAGAGCACGATGGGGAGTGCGCAGCATGGCGGATGGAGCACGTTTGGGAGTGCGCAGAATGGGGGATGCAGCACGATGGGGAGTGCGCAGTATGGCTGATGGAGCACGTTTGGGAGTGCGCAGCATGGCGGATGGAGCACGTTTGGGAATGCGCAGCATAGGAACCACAAACAACGCCCTACACAGACACCCACACACACACACACAACGCTGCACACACACAACACCCAACACACAAACACCGCAGCACACACAAATATACGCACATACCGCTCACACACATTGCTCAAAACATACCTCCCCCCAAAACACACCACACACACACAACGCTACAGACACACAGCGCTCCACAAACAACGCAACACACATACAACACCGCTCTCACCCCCCGCCACACCCAGAACATGTACAGCGCCCTACACAAACACTTGGTAACTACACACAACAACATCTATATATATATATATATATATATATATATATATAACAAAAATCATACATGAACTACACAATACGTAAATTCTAGAATACCCGATGCGTAGAATCGGGCCACCTTCTAGTATATATATAATTGCCTTATTCTGTCTGTCTGTCTTGCTCCAAAATTGTGTCCTGGGACATGTCCTTACGGTGACAAACAGCGGATTGGCTGCTGGCCTCGCCATGGCCCCGCCCCCCTGCACGGATTGGCCGCACGCCTTGCCTCGGGTCCGCCCCCCTCGCACGGATTGGCCATGTCCTTACGGTGACAAACAGCGGATTGGCCCCTGGGCTCGCCATGGCCCCGCCCCCCCCCGCACGGATTGGCCGCTCGGCTTCACGGATTCGCCATTCCCCCCCCCCCCCCGCACGGATTGGCCGCTCGCCCAGGCTCCGCCCCCCTCGCTTGGATTTGCCGATCGCCCAGGCTCCACCCCCCACACGAGGTGAGCGCATCAAGGTCCTGCAGCGGCGGAACGAACGAACACACACACACACAATCGCATCCACATACTCACAACATCCCGTGATATCGCTTGCTTCTCGGCGGCGATACTGTGCAGTGATCTTCCAGGACCTGCCGGAGGATCACATGGCCGGAAGCATGTGGTAGCTCCGGATGTTGTGATTGTGTCAGCGCGTGTAAGCGATCAGATGTGTGTGTGTGTGTGTGTGTGTGTGCGCGATCGGGTGTGTGTGAGTGTGTGTGTGTGAGTGTATGCGATCGGATCGGTCAGTGTCGGCAGAGGAGCACGGCGTGCAGCATAGCTGCTGGGACCGGCCACCGGTGGGCACAGGGAGAAGTGGGGTGTGTGTGTGTGAGTGTATGCGATCAGATGTGTGCGTGTTTAATGTCTGATGTGTGACTGTGGAGCACGATGGGGAGTGCGCAGCATGGGGGATGGAGCACCATGGGGAGTGCGCAGCATGGGGGATGGAGCACGATGGGGAGTGGGGATGGAGCACGATGGGGAGTGGGGATGGAGCATGATGGGGGTGCGCAGCATGGGAGATGGAGCACGTTTGGGAGTGCGCAGCTATGAGGGATGAAGCACGATGGGGAGTGCGCAGCATGGGGGATGGAGCACGATGGGGGGTGCGCAGCATGGGGGATGGAGCACGATGGGGGGTGCGCAGCATGGGGGATGGAGCACGATGGGGAGTGCGCAGCATAGGGGATGGAGCACGATGGGGAGTGCGCAGCATGGGGGATGGAGCACGATGGGGAGTGCGCAGCATGGGGGATGGAGCACGATGGGGAGTGCGCAGCATGGGGGATGGAGCACGATGGGGGGTGCGCAGCATGGGGGATGGAGCACGATGGGGGGTGCGCAGCATGGGGGATGGAGCACGATGGGGAGTGCGCAGCATGGGGGATGGAGCACGATGGGGAGTGCGCAGCATGGGGGATGGAGCACGATGGGGAGTGCGCAGCATGGGGGATGGAGCACGATGGGGAGTGGGGATGGAGCACGATGGGTGGTGCGCAGCATGGGGGATGGAGCACGATGGGGGGGTGCACATCTCTCCCCAAAACACACACACACACACACACACACACACGCACTGCACAACACACCACACACACACACTGGGAACCACAAACACTGCCCTACACAGACACACACAACACACAAATATACGCACATACCGCGCAACACACACATTGCACAAAACATACCTCCCCCAAAACACACACAAACCGCGCAACACACATACACAATGATACAGACACACAGCGCTCTACAAACAACGCAACACACAAACAACACCGCTCTCACCCCCCCGCCACACCCAGACAGCACCCAGACCATGTACAGCTGCTACACAAACACTTGCTAACTACAGACATATATATATATATATATATATATATATATATATATATATATATATATATATATATATATATATATATATATATATATATATATATATATATATATATATATATATATATATATATATATATATATATATATATATATATATATATATATATATATATATATATATATATATATATACACACACACTGTTTATATATTTTGTGCGTGGCCTGCTGAGACTTTCACCCGGGGCCCACAAAAACCTGGAGCCGGCTCTGCCTTTAACCATATATTTTTGAGTGACCTTTTTGACTGCATGCAAAAGCTGCACATTTGTAGTCCAATCCCTCTACTTCCTGCTAATTATTTTTTAGGATGAATCCTCTTTCAGACTGCAGAATTTGGAAAAATGATTGACTAGAGGATACAAGGTGACTACTACCATGAGTTCTGGGTCATGCCACCAGTAAGGTAGGTTCCCAAAATAAACTGTTGGTGAGTTGCTGACAGTGTATTTTAGCTGCGTCAAAAACACTGCATCTTATGTTATGTGCCCACGATCTTGACATATTGCGTCCTGAATGTAGTGCCCTCTTCTACAAGGAACACGAGTGCTGTCCGCAGGAGTCAGCAGCTGCCTGTGCCAACGCTCAGGTTTTGGGGCGCTACGGACTCTCTGTTTTGCCTGCGGAGAACACTTGCGGCTGCGCAGCAATAAATTGACATGCTGCGGTTCGGGAAGCCACGTCGCAGTGTACACTGCGGGAAAAACAAGCAGTGGGCATGGGATTTCTTACTGTAGAACGCAGCGTTTTGGACGCCGTGAAAACGCTGCATGCAAAATGTTGTGAACCCTGATCGTAGGCGCACAGCCTTATAGTTCCAGCAAAATGGATGTAATTTATAGAAATGAATGACCCTTGTGCTTTTTTTTTAGCATGCATAAACTAACGTGCATTACAGCTTACAAATCCACATGTCAATTTCTCTTGTGGGGACACAGTTTTCCGTGCAGATTTTCCTCAGACTTGCACTAGATGCAGAAAATCTGCACATTAAAAAAAAAAAAAAAAAAAAAAGCACGTGTTTAGGCCTTGTGCGCACTTGCCGGTTTTTGCCGTGGATTTGCTGCATGTTTCGCTGCAGAAAATGTTCATAACATCTCTGCAGTGAATCACCAGCAAAACCTATTGGAAAAAAAGTGCTGTGCGCACTATGCGGATTTTGACAGCTGCATGAATCCCGCAGCAAAAACAATTGCATGTCACTTCTTTTCCGCGGATAGATGCGGGATTTCACTACATTGACTGCCATGTAATCGTGAAATCCCGCAGGGAATAACGCAGGCAGCAAATTCTGTGCAGTTCATTGCGTTTTCCTGCGTTATTCCCTCCGGTATTTCGCGGTTTACCTCCGGTAATGTACATCGCTGCCTGCGGTTTGCAGGGAAGTGATGTCATTATGACAGGAAGAGGAAGCGGAGCAGAGCGTAAAAACACACATCACAGACAAAGAACACACACATATCGCACTCACACACAGACCTATAGAATACACATAGAAAGCAAACTGACATAGAAAAAAAAAAACACACGTGGGCTCCGCTGTATTTTTACCTTCCAGCCGAGGTAAACACACAGCGGCAGCCCGGTATTCACAGGCTGGGGAGGGCGAGGGGCAGGGTTAATTCCCCCCCCCCCCTCCTCCCGCAGCCGAGAATATCAGCCTGCAGCTGCCCCGGGACTGTCACATCCATTATGCGGCAGTACCGGAGTGTCCCCAGGTCTTCCTGTGGCAGAGATGCGGTGGCAGACAGGGTAATAAGGAGTAAATGGCGGCGGATCGCCGCCACTAAGTCCAGGCTTGATCATGGCAGCGTCTGAGACAGCTGACATGATCAACCCGTATGTAAAGTGAAAAAAACACACCCCGAAAAATCCTTTATTTTAAATAAAACACAAATAAGCCTCCTCGTTCACCCTTTTATTAAGCCCCCCAAAACACACAGCTCTGGCGTAATCCACGTCCCGCAATGCTTGCATCCAGCCGCAAATGACACAGCGCTGAATGCAGCCTCCCAGCGAGACAGCAGAGGTAACCACAGGGCATTTCCCACGGCCGGTAATGTGAACTCACTACCGCTCGGGAGAAATGCAGCGATCTGTCCTCTGTCTATCCCTCTATCTATTCTTCTATCTATTTGTCTATTTACTATCTATCTACTATCTATCTCAGAAGGAAATGATTTTTTTTTTTATTTTTTTTTTCAATGTGCTTTATTGCATTGAATGCAATAAAACACATGTACCAACCCGCACGTGGCAAAACCGTGGCAATACCGCGAACAATACCGCGGTAAACCGCATGCGGTTTTCGGGTGCAGTTTGCTGCGTTTTTTTTACCGCGAGTGCGGTAATCTTTCAGACCCTGCGGAATTTTCTTAAGAAAGCGCGCACAGGGCCTTAGTGCGTTTCTGCAGCGGAAAAACATCAACAACGTATGTAGTTAGCATCTAAGTATATCAAAGTTTTGCTAAAGCCAAATACCAGGAAGTATAAAAAAATAATGCAGGTTTCAAAGCATAACCGGCCAAAGAGACAAAAAAAACAACCCAGCATCAAAACTGCACGTTAAAATAACGCACACACAAATGCAATGAAAAAAATGCAAGTAACCTAAATGGAATAATCAGCGCAGAAATACTGCAAAATCAAAAGCTCATCGTGGGAACATAGTATAAAGCATCCTGGGACCATTTATGGTTGGGGTTGTTCATCCCCGGCAGGCTCACTTACAATGTTACCTAAAAACACTGCCATGAATAAAGAATAGAATCTAAACAGCCTCAAAGATCAACTGTTTCCAAAGATCCAGGAGGTGTTAGGACAGCCCTGCAGGGTATAGTGCAGCTGAAAACGTCAGTGGCAATTATCCGCTATTTGGCGATTTGCTTGTAAAAACAAAATCACTTTATTTTCCGGGGGTGGGGGGGGAGAAGCGGTTTCCTCTGCAAAACTGGTTGGTCGATTGTAGCTTCTGCAGGTAAAAAAAGCTGTTAAAATGCTACCTGGCTACTCCATGTGTCCTTACTCTTAGGCCGGTTTCAGGCATCCGTGTTTTAGGTACATGTGACATCCATTTTTAACATGGATACCATACGTACCTATGTTATTCTCTGGAGTTAAACACATGTCCGTGTTTTCACACGGACCAAATGGCCCCACACGTACACATGCAGACATGTCCGTCTTTTCCTCCGGCATCACGGGTGTCACAAGGATCGCACACTGAGGTGAGTCGTGTGACATCAATGTGACATCAGTGTGACACGTACTGGAGAAAAATATCTATATTCACCTGTATCCAGCACTGTGGTTTTCGATTATGCTGTCTCCTGCTTCTGACCCCCGCTTATTATGCTCACTGAATATTCACTGCACCTTGGACCTGGAAGAGGGAGCATCGGCGGTTACAGGTGAGTATCCAGCAAGCAGTGTGTATGCAGTGACGTCCAATGAACTCTGATGAACCTGTGAAGTCACTGTGGTGACACCCACTGTACCGCAGGTGTCACGGGGGTGTCATCAGGAGGTCATCAGAGTTCATTGGAAACTTTGATGACCTCCTGGACATCACTGCATGCACATTGCTTGCTGGATACTCACCGGTCTCCGGCGATGCTGTCCCTGGCGATGCTCCTGCTTCCAGGTCCTCAGTGCAGTGAATAATCAATGAGTATAATTAGTGGGGGTCAGAAGCAGGAGACAGCAGAGCCGAAGAAAGCAGCGCTGTATACAGGTGAATATAGAAAATCTTTTTATTTCAAAGACTCGTGTTTTCTCCGGTACATGTCACACAGATGTCACACGTATCCAAACACAGATGTTATGTGTGACACATATGACCATACCCATGCGTGTTGCTTGTACCAGATTAAACACGGACATCTGAAACAGGCCTTAGGGTATGTGCACAAGTATTGCTGCAGACATTTCTGCATGAAAAAAAGACAAACAAAAAAACACGTGTCTTGTCAGGAAAACCACGACACAAAAAGGTGTGTTTTTTTGCTGTCTTGTCACTGCATTTTTGTGGGTGGGTGAGGGGGGTCCCAATTAGAATAAGTGAAAAAAAACCACTGCAAAAACACCAAAAGAATTGACAATTATTTATCACTGCTTCAAATATGCAAGGAAAAAATAATCAATGTGTAGATGAGATTTCAAACATCTCATTTGATTTGTTGGGGCAGTGAAATTCTTCATTTTCATAGCAAAAACACAATATGTGAACATACCAATAAAATAAGATCCACACTGTGCAACTTTTGATGCATGCTGCCAAAGTCAACCCCAACTGCAGTGGTCAATGTCTGCACAATCACACAGCATGGGTAACCATATCCGCTTATATTCAGCACTACACTGCACAGTGGCTAGTGAAGCTTAGAGCGGCCACATGGGCCAGAGGAGAAACTGCAGAGCGGTCACATGGGCCAGAGGAGAAACTGAAGAGCGGCCACATGGGCCAGAGGAGAAACTGAAGAGCGGCCACATGGGCCAGAGGAGAAACTGAAGAGCGGTCACATGGGCCAGAGGAGAAACTGAAGAGCGGTCACATGGGCCAGAGGAGAAACTGCAGAGCGGTCACATGGGCCAGAGGAGAAACTGCAGAGCGGTCACATGGGCCAGAGGAGAAACTGCAGAGCAGTCACATGGGCCAGAGGAGAAACTGCAGAGCAGTCACATGGGCCAGAGGAGAAACTGCAGAGCAGTCACATGGGCCAGAGGAGAAACTGCAGAGCAGTCACATGGGCCAGAGGAGAAACTGCAGAGCAGTCACATGGGCCAGAGGAGAAACTGCAGAGCAGTCACATGGGCCAGAGGAGAAACTGCAGAGCAGTCACATGGGCCAGAGGAGAAACTGCAGAGCAGTCACATGGGCCAGAGGAGAAACTGCAGAGCAGTCACATGGGCCAGAGGAGAAACTGCAGAGCAGTCACATGGACCAGAGGAGAAACTGCAGAGCAGTCACATGGACCAGAGGAGAAACTGCAGAGCAGTCACATGGACCAGAGGAGAAACTGCAGAGCAGTCACATGGGCCAGAGGAGAAACTGCAGAGCGGCCACATGGGCCAGAGGAGAAACTGAAGAGCGGCCACATGGGCCAGAGGAGAAACTGAAGAGCGGTCACATGGGCCAGAGGAGAAACTGAAGAGCGGTCACATGGGCCAGAGGAGAAACTGAGCAGTACTGGAAACCAGAGAAAAGCAGTAAGTATTTTAATGCACTTGCGCTACACACTTCTTTACAAAAGGATTAGGGTAAAATTGTTATGGAAGGTGTCAGATCTGGGGAATTTTGAAACTAAATAAGCCCCTTCATTTCTGTACCAGATTGAGCATGTGTAGAAAGTGCTGAGAAAACAAGTCTGACCATGGAGGCCTTCCCTCTGACCACAGATTGACCTGTCTAGTCATCCTACCTCACCTGTTTGCTGCAGTCCCCTTCTCTGCGTTTCACTGCACAGCATGGCAAGTGCCGCGGTACGTCCGAACCACGATTCCCCCGCCTTTCTTTCGGTGGTAGGGTTACTTCTGCTCCGTATAGCACTGTGGCAGCCATATTAAATGCAGTAGGTCCAGAAAGCCCATATGAGGAAGGAGGTATCGGGAGGCAAATTGATGGCACCAAATAGAGTGATTGTACATGACAAATGTATAGTCAATTTCAATGCCAGGGTGGGTCAATTTATTTCCTACTAATGTCGAAGGCCAAGTGCACACACTGAGTATTTGATGGATTTTTTTGCTTCAGTATTTTAAGCTAAAACCAGGAGTGGAACAATCAGAGGAAATGTATAATAGAAACAGGTCACCACTTCTGTATTTATCAGCCACTCCTGGTTTTGGCTACAAATACTGGGAGGTAAAAAGGTGTCCTGTTAACATTTAGAGATAAGGGCTTGTGCACATGCGGACTACCAAATACTCAACATGTGTACATGGCCTTATCGCTAGATGCCAACAGGCCACCTACCAAAGTCCATGTGTGGGCAAACGGGGGACTTCAAGACTATTAAAGAGAATGACTCACATGAAGATGTTGGAGTTCTGCCACAAGTTATACTACAAAAAGCAGGAATAAACGCAGCATAAACGGACAGGATTAATCCCCTGGACAGTTTTCACAGTATATATACTCCACAGTGTGTGAATTAAATTTTTCCAAAGTCTCATACACCATGTTGGTACAAAAAACATTTTTCTTCTACCAGAATCTCTCTTCCTTGAGAACTTCTATCCATAGGTGCCAAAAATACTTGTTGATCAGAGTAAACAAGCTATGGAAAGATCAGTTCACCAAAGATATTGGTTTTAGGGTTCACTCACATCTGCGTATAAAATCTAATGAATGCACCAATTGTGGTTCAGTTGTGGGCTGCTATTTTTAGGCTAGGGAGGGCCCAATAACCATGGAACCTTTCCAGCCTGAGAATACCAGTCCCTAGCTGTCTGTTTCATCTGTGCTGGTTATTAAAAACAAGCAGGAGCCCCCATTATTTTAATTATTTAAGTAATTCTGAAAAATAGAGGCTCCCCATGCTGTGTGTCTTTAACTAGCCAAGATAAAGCACACAGCTCGGGCTGCAGTCTGCAGCTATCTACTTTACCTGTGCTGTTTATCACAAATTGGCAGAAGATCGCATGTCTATTTTTTTCACTGTGCATGCCAGGAGCAAAGATGGCTATAGCATTACTGTGATTGGCAGGCAACCCCGCATGTTTAGGTACCGAAAAATCAGATGCCAAACATGTGGGGAGGGAACTGAAAACTCTCGAGGCGAATATGAAAATACTCGACGAGTAACGGATATCGCGAATACCATAATATTTGTGCGAGTAACGAATACTGTCGAGTTTATTCGCTCATCCCTAATCATGACTGCTTGGAAGCTGCTATTCATAATCCAAGTCTAACAGATCTCATACTTAACATAAACCGGGTGGCAAAAACCAATTCACAAGAAATATCTGAGTGTTTTTACTTTATTGCAAATTCTATATAGGTTGCAAAGTGGGAACTGGACAAACCGGTGGTTTTTAAAATGCAACTAAAACCATAATTTGAGAAAATATGATGTAAACTGTATAGACATTTCTTTACATATATCCTTTCTGTTGTTAGTACACTCAAGTCTGGGAAGAAAAAAAATAAAAAAAGCCGCACCAAAACCTGTTGATTTCCATTAGATCCTTTGAACACTTTATAGTGAGAGTTAATTTTAAGCTAATAAAAAGGACACCAGACACATTTCTCAGGCCGAGGAGAGCAGAATTGCCACAAACAACTATCTAAAAGGGCAGTGAAGAAATGAAGACTTAGAACAGCATGTATGGAAAATACAAATACTTTTGCTTCAAAAGGGCACTTTTCACTTCACACAAGTGAAAAAAAAAAAAAAAAAAAATAAAGCAAAAGCACAAAATGCTCATCCCTCACGGAGCCTCAACCATGCTCCAATCCATGTTACCCAAGTGTCTATAGCAAAATCATTATTAGAGAGCAGGCCAGCCCAAAAACTATGTTTATTGTGGACGTCTAAAGTTATGATACGTGGATCAGTATTTAGTGATAAATGTAAATACCATTAAATAGATTTAAGAAAAAAAGAAAAAAAAAACGTAACTCCGGACCAAATAAGCTAAAGAAAAGGAAAAAAAAAAAAAAAGAAAACTGGGAGGGAGACTGTATGAGTTGACAAGTTTCTTAAAAATAGAATGGTCTTTTGAGTTGACTCTTGATCAGAGGAGGGACGCCCCACAAGACTCCTGGTTGTTGTATGTGTTAATCACTGCCTTCGTGAGTCTGCCCCACACTGAGAGAAGTCCGTCTGGATCAGGTCCGGAGGAGTTGAACTCTGTATAGTATAATCTGTTTTTATTTGTTTTCTTGTTGTTTCAAAGGGAAGAGTTGGAGAGGGGGGAAAAAGTTTCAGTCAATGTACTGCGAGAGCCAGCGGAAGCCCTCACCGTAGCCTTGCCTCTTCAGCACGCTGCACATAAACACTTCCATGGGCCGAGCGTTTAGATCCTTCAGTGGCACGTTACCCTGCAGATGGAAGAATAAGCAAGTTAGAAGCATGAAACGCAATATGTCATAGTACAGGGGACGTCTGCAGGGGTGATTAGGTGGCTGACTTACTCGGGAAATCCTGTATCCTTTAAACCCTTCACAACATCTACTGTCCATGTATGGCACAAGTTGGAAGTAGGTGTATGATGTGGGCTCATGTGAGGAGTCTGCCCCATACTTTGCAGGTAATCGCTGTGTATTACAACAAGGACCTGCCTCTAACTATCGCGGGTGGAGTGGAGCTATGCCAGCAATTGCTAACCTGTTGAATCACACCATTTAAAAGGGAACCTGTCAGGTAATGTCTGTGCTCTAACCTAGTAGCAGGGTGATGTGTGGCCTAGTAACCCCTTCCTACCCATCCCTGTGTTGTAATAATGTGTAATGTGAACGTATAAAAATGTGTTTTATTACTTATGTGTACCCTATGTAAATGATCAGAGGGGCTAGTCCCATGGGCGTCACAACACCATGTGGGCGTTTGCACGTTTTCCATGGTATAACACCCCTGTGGGCATGATACCATGGATTTACATCAGCGACGTGAGAGTCGCTACTTCAGATCCCGCGCGTGAGCTCTTACCATTCCCGCAGCCTTGTTATCCGGGTACTTGCTTCTCGTCTTCAGACGCGCTCTGCGCATGACTGGAACCGCAGGAGTCTTCTGAGCATGCGCAAAGCGCATCGGAAGACGAGATGCTAGCAAAGCTGTGGGAATGGTAAGCGCGCGCGCGGGATCTGCAGTAGCGACGATCGCGTCGCTGATGTAAATCCATGGTATCACGCCCACAGAGGCGATGCAATGCCCATGGGGCTAGAGCCCCTGCACATTTACATAGCGTACATGTAAGTAATAAAACACATCTTTATACATTCCCATTACACAATATTACAACACAGGGATGGGTAGGAAGGGGTTACTAGCACACACATCACACTGCTACTAGGTTAGAACACAAATTACCTGACAGGTTCTCTTTAAACCACTTGCATGATCGTGAGCCACCAAAGATGGATGCTGAAGACCTCCGTGCTTGTCATAGAAGCGCTCCTTTGAAACAATGCATATGGCCTCAAAAGGAGACTGTGATTTTTACTATATGCCGCAATGCTACAGCACTGCAGTATATAGCACAAGTGATCAGATGATTGCAGCTTTAGGTTCTCTGGAGGGACTATTAAAAACAGTAGAAAGTAAAAAAAATATATAGTTTGAAAAAACATGAACCCCCCCACCCCAATAAAAGTTAAAGTCAACCCACTGTTGAACCATTAAAATAAAGATAATAAAAAAAAAAATACGCATATGGTATCGCTGTGGTCAGAAAATGCCAATCTATTAACTTATGAACATAATTAACCTGATTGGTAAACACTGTATGCAAAAAAAATGTTCAAGATCACCAAAATTGTTTTTTCTGGGTCGTTGCAGTACCACAAAATGCTGTAACAAGCTATCAAAATATCATATCTATCTTAAAATGGTATCAATTGTCTCGTCCCGCACATAATAAGTCATTAGACCACACCATTGACCGAAAAATTAAAACGTTTCAGGTCTTGGAAAATAGAGACAAACTCCAACATTTTTTTGTAGCAAAATTCTGATTTCTTTTGACCACTAATGTAACTAAAAAAAACTGGACGTTTGGTATCGCCGTAATAGTACCGTCGAGGATAATCTTACTGGGAACTCATCTTTCATGTAAATTGTAAAAACAATTCCCAAAAAAACATGTCAGAATTGTGTTGGTTTTTTTTTTTTTTTTACAATTTTTCCCCATTGGGAATTTTCCCCAAATTTTCCAGTATACTATATGGCAAAGTTAATGGCATTATTCAAAAGCACCATTTGTCCAGCAAATAAAAAAAAACAACCCAAAATCGTATGTCTATGTGGACAGAAATATATATATATATATATATATACACATATACATATATATACATATATATATATACACATATACACATATATACATATATATATATATACACATATACACATATACATATATATATATATATATACACATATATATATATACACACATATATACATATAATATATATATATATATGTATATATATATATATATATATATATATATATATATAATGTGTATATATATATATATATATGTATATATATGTATATGTGTGTATATGTGTGTATATGTGTGTATATGTGTGTATATATATATATATATATATATATATATATATATATATATATATATATATATATATATATATATATATATATATATATATATATATATATATATATATATATACATACACATATATACATATATATACACACATATATATATATATACATATACATATATAAATAATTAAAAAAAGGTTATGGCTCTGGGGAGAACACAACAAAAAAAAAAAACAAAACAAAAAAAGAACGGAAATTGTGCCCATTGTAAAGCGGTTAAGAAGAGAAGATTCATACCCTGTGGAATGGCATCCAGGGAATATAATGGACAGTTTAATAAAAACCCATTGATTCATGCTGCCCAAACCACGAGCGGTATGAATCATAGATTGGCTCATGTTTTTTGTTTCTAAAACAGAGTAGCATTTCTGGGAAAACATCCACATCACGAGAGAGCTGTCCATTAACTAGGGTGAAAGGAAAAGGAGGCTGACCGGAGTGGCACCAAAAGAAGGGAATTTTGTTTACTTACCGTAAATTCCTTTTCTTCTAGCTCCAATTGGGAGACCCAGACAGTGGGTGTATAGCTACTGCCTCTGGAGGCCGCACAAAGAACTACACTTAAAAGTGTAAGGCCCCTCCCCTTCTGGCTATACACCCTCCCGTAGGAGTACAGATTCCTCAGTTTTAGTACCAAAGCAAGAAGGAGGAAAGCCAATAACAGTTTCAAAAACAAATTCAATCCGATAACTAGATCGGAGAACTTAAGAAACAACGTGAACAACATGTGCACCCGAAAAAAACGAAACCCTAAAAACAGATAGGGCGGGTGCTGAGTCTCCCAATTGGAGCTAGAAGAAAAGGAATTTACGGTAAGTAAACAAAATTCCCTTCTTCTTTTTCGCTCCTAATTGGGAGACCCAGACAGTGGGACGTCCAAAAGCAGTCCCTGGGTGGGTAAAAAGATACCACATGAACGGGCTGTCATACAGCCTCTTCCTACAGGTGGGCCACCGCCGCCTGAAGGACCTGTCTACCTAGGCTGGCGTCTGCCGAAGCGTAGGTATGCACTTGATAGTGTTTGGTAAACGTGTGCAGACTCGACCAGGTAGCCGCCTGGCACACTTGCTGAGCCGTAGCCTGATGCCTCAACGCCCAGGACGCACCAACGGCTCTGGTAGAATGGGCCTTCAGTCCAGATGGAATCTGAAGCCCAGCAGAACGGTATGTGTGAAGAATTGGTTCCTTGATCCACCGCGCCAGGGTGGATTTGGAAGCTTGCGATCCCTTATGCTGACCAGCGACTAGGACAAAGAGCGCATCCGAACGGCGTAGAGGCGCCGTGCGAGAAATGTAAATCCTGAGTGCTCTCACCAGGTCCAACAGATGTAAACCCTTTTCAAATTGGTGAACTGGATGCGGACACAAAGATGGCAAAGTGATATCCTGATTGAGATGAAAGGAAGAAACCACCTTGGGAGAAAACTCTGGAATTGGACGCAGTACTACCTTGTCTTGGTGAAACACCAGGAAGGGAGATTTGCAAGATAACGCCGCCAGCTCGGACACTCTTCGAAGAGACGTGACCGCTACAAGAAAAACTACCTTTTGTGAAAGCCGAGAAAGGGGAACCTCTTTCAAAGGCTCGAAAGGCGGCTTTTGAAGAGCAAGGAGAACCTTGTTCAGATCCCAGGGTTCCAATGGCCGTCTGTAAGGAGGAACGATATGACAAACTCCTTGGAGAAACGTGCGTACTTTAGAAAGCTGTGCCAAGCGCTTCTGAAAGAATACGGATAACGCGGAGACTTGACCCTTAAGCGAGCTAAGGGACAAACCTTTTTCCAACCCAGACTGCAGGAAGGAAAGAAAAATTGGCAATGCAAATGGCCAGGGAGAAAACCCTTGAGCCAAGCACCACGCTAAGAATATCTTCCACGTCCTGTGATAGATCTTAGCTGAGGATGGTTTTCTAGCCTGTCTCATTGTGGCAACAACTCCCTGAGATAAACCTGAGGCCGCTAGGATCCAGGACTCAATGGCCACACAGTCAGGTTCAGGGCCGCAGAATTCAGATGGAAAAACGGCCCTTGAGACAGCAGATCTGGACGGTCTGGTAGTGCCCACGGTTGGCCTACCGTGAGATGCCACAGATCCGGGTACCACGACCTTCTTGGCCAATTTGGAGCGACGAGTATGGCTCGCTGGCAGTCGGACTTGATTTTCCGGAGAACTCTGGGTAACAATGCTAGAGGTGGGAACACATAGGGGAGTCGGAATTGCGACCAATCCTGAACCAACGCGTCTGCCGCCAGCGCTCGGTGATCGTGAGACCGTGCCATGAAAACTGGGACCTTGTTGTTGTGCCGTGACGCCATCAGATCGACGTCCGGCGACCCCCAGCGGCAACAGATCTGTTGAAACACGTCCGGGTGAAGGGACCATTCTCCTGCGTCCATGCCCTGGCGACTGAGAAAGTCTGCTTCCCAGTTTTCCACGCCTGGGATGTGAACTGCAGATATGGTGGACGCTCTGCTTTCCACCCACGTCAAAATCCGCTGGACTTCTTGAAAAGCTTGGCGACTGCGTGTTCCCCCTTGGTGGTTGATGTACGCCACCGCCGTGGAATTGTCCGACTGAATCCGAATCTGCTTGCCTTCCAGCCATTGTTGGAAGGCACGCAGGGCAAGATAGATTGCTCTGATTTCCAGAACATTGATCTGCAAGGTGGACTCTTCCTGAGTCCACGTCCCCTGAGCCCTGTGGTGGAGAAAACCCGCTCCCCACCCTGATAGGCTCGCATCTGTCGTGACCACTGCCCAGGACGGGGGAAGGAACGACTTTCCCTGTGACAATGAGTTGGGGAGAAGCCACCAACGTAGAGAGTCCTTGGCAGTCTGAGAGAGGGAGACAGTCCTGTCGAGGGACGTCGATTTCCCATCCCATTGGCGCAGAATGTCCCATTGGAGAGGGCGCAGATGAAACTGCGCGAACGGGACTGCCTCCATTGCTGCTACCATCTTTCCTAGGAAATGCATGAGGCGCCTCAGTGAATGCGACTGGCTCTGAAGGAGAGATTGCACTCCAGTCCGTAGCGAGCACTGCTTGTCCAGTGGAAGCCTCACTATCGCTGATAGAGTATGAAACTCCATGCCAAGATAAGTCAGAGATTGGGTCGGGGTTAGATGAGACTTTGGAAAGTTGATAATCCACCCGAAAGTCTGGAGAGTGTCTAGCGCCACCTTCAGACTGTGTTGGCATGCTTCTTGAGAGGATGCCTTTATAAGCAGGTCGTCTAGGTACGGGATGACCGAGTGACCCTGCGAGTGCAGAACAGCTACTACTGCTGCCATGACTTTGGTGAAGACCCGGGGGGCTGTTGCCAGACCGAAGGGTAACGCTACGAACTGTAGGTGCTCGTCGTGTATGACGAAGCGTAGGAAACGCTGATGCTCTGGTGCAATCGGCACGTGGAGATACGCATCTTTGATGTCTATTGATGCTAGAAAATCTCCCTGAGACATTGAGGCTATGACGGAGCGTAGGGATTCCATCCGGAACCTCCTGACTTTTACGTGTCTGTTGAGCAACTTCAGATCCAGGACGGGACGATACGATCCGTCCTTTTTTGGGACCACAAACAGATTGGAGTAAAAACCGTGACCCTGTTCCTGAAGAGGGACGGAGGTCACCACTCCTTCCGCCTTTAGAGCGGCCACCGCCTGCAACAGAGCATCGGCTCGGTCTGGTGGTGGAGAAGTTCTGAAGAAACGAGTTGGCGGACGAGAACCGAACTCTATCCTGTACCCGTGAGATAGAATATCTCTCACCCAACGGTCTTTGACATTTGCTAGCCAAATGTCGCCAAAGTGGGACAGCCTCCCACCGACCGCGGGTGTGGGCATCGGAGACCGCAAGTCAGGAGGACGTCGTTTTGGCAACGGTTCCTCCGGCTGGTCTTTTTGGGCGTGACTGAGACCTCCAAGAATTTGAACGTCTCTGGTCCTTTTGAGTCTTTTTTGACGAGGCGAATTGGGACCTGCCCTGTCCTCGAAAGGACCGATAACCAGACTGACCCCTCCTCTGTTGGGGCTTGTTTTGTCTGTGTTGCGGTAAGGAAGAGTCCTTACCCTTGGAGTGTTTGATGATTTCATCCAAACGCTCTCCAAACAATCGGTCACGAGAAAAAGGCAAATTGGTTAAGCACTTCTTGGAATGAGAATCTGCTTTCCAATGTCTCAACCACAGAGCCCTACGCAAAACAACTGAGTTGGCTGACGCCACTGCCGTGCGGCTTGTAGCGTCAAGAACAGCATTAATCGCGTACGACGCGAATGCCGCCATTTGCGAGGTCAATGGTGCTACCTGCGGGGCAAATGCACGTGTGACTGAGTCGACTCGCGCAAGCCCGGCCGTGATAGCTTGGAGTGCCCATACGGCCGCAAAAGAAGGCGCTAATGACGCTCCAATCGCTTCATAGATGGATTTCAGCCAGAGCTCCATCTGCCTGTCAGTGGCATCTTTAAGTGCCGCTCCATCTTCAACAGCAACCAAGGATCTGGCTGCAAGCCTGGAAATTGGAGGATCCACTTTTGGACACTGGGTCCAACCCTTGACCACTTCAGAGGGAAAAGGGTAGCGTGTATCTTTAAGTCGTTTAGGAAAACGCCTTTCAGGATAAGCGTGGGGTTTCTGGATTGCGTCTCTGAAGTCAGCGTGGTCCAGAAAAGTGCTTAATGTACGCTTAGGGTATCTGAAATGGATTCTCTCGTGCTGCGAAGCTGACTCCTCTACAGGAGGAGCTGGTGGGGAAATATTCAACATCTTATTGATGTTAAATATAAGATCATTAACTATGGCGTCACCATCTGGTGTATCTAGATTGAGAGCGGTCCCAGGATCAGAATCCTGATCAGTTAAGTCCGCCTCATCACCCATAGATTCATCCCGCTGGGATCCAGACCATTGAGATGAATGTGAAGGCCCGTCATAACGAGCCCGCTTAGGCTGCCCGGGGCCATCGTCCGAGTCAGAGTCTTCACCCTGAGGTGTAGATGCCCGTCCCGGAGCTAGGAGCTGAGGGGGACCAGGGGGCAATACATGCACAGTGTCCGTGGTCTGAAGTACAGGCCTAGCTCGCAATGTGTCAAGAATTTGTGACATAGTGAGAGACATTCTGTCAGCAAAAGCTGCAAACTCA